>NW_019944996.1:35391-50012 GCF_002910315.2 Salvelinus sp. IW2-2015
GTCAGTTGATGCATAAGCTCAGTTGTATGATAGCTCCGTTGAAGATAGCTCAATTGATGATATCCAGTTGATTATAGCTCAGTTGATGATAGCCCAGTTGATGATAGCTCAGTTGATGATAGCTCAGTTGATGATAGCTCAGTTGATGATAGCTCAGTTGATGATAGCCCATATGATGATAGCTCAGTTGATGATAGCTCAGTTGTGATAGCCAGTTGATGACAGCTCAGTTGATTGATGATAGTCCAGTTGATGATAGCTCAGTTGATGATAGCCCAGTTTGAATAGCTCAGTGATGGATAGCCCAGTTGATGATAGTTCTCAGTTGATGATAGCTCAGTTGATGATAGCTCAGTTGATGATAGTCCAGTTGATTGATTAGTCTCAGTTGATGATAGCTCAGTTGATGATAGTCCAGTTGATGATAGTCCAGTTGATGATAGCTCAGTTGATGATAGTCCAGTTGATGATAGTCCAGTTGATTGATAGCCTCAGTTGATGATAGTCCAGTGATTGATAGTCCAGTTGATGATAGCTCAGTTGATGATTAGCTCAGTTGATGATAGCTAGTTGATTATAGTCCAGACCTCTGCTTTGGTCTGTCTTGATAATCAAAGTCAAGGCCAAGAGTTGAGTGTTTATTTTATGTTAAACTAGTGTTACATGAACCAAGCTATTGGACTCACAGTGAGAGGGATGTTTAAACTAGTGTTACAGGAACCAACTATTGACTCACAGTGAGAGGGATGTTTAAACTAGTGTTACATGAACCAAGCTATTGACTTACAGTGAGAGGATGATTAAACTAGTGTTACAGGAACCAAGCTATTGACTCACAGTGAGAGGGATGTTTAAACTAGTGTTACAGGAACCAAGCTATTGACTCACAGTGAGAGGTTGTTTAAACTAGGTTACAGGAACCAAACTATTGACTAACAGTGAGAGGATGATTAAACTAGTGTTACAAGAACCAAGCTATTGACTCACAGTGAGGGATGTTAAACTAGTGTTACAGGAACCAAGCTATTGACTCACAGTGAGAGGGTTGTTTAAACTAGTGTTACATGAACCAAGCTATTGACTCACAGTGAGAGGGATGATTAAACTAGTGTTACAGGAACCAAACTATTGACTCACAATGTGAGAGGATGTTTAAACTAGTGTTACATAAACCAAGCTACTGACTAACAGTGAGAGGGATGTTTAAACTAGTGTTACAGGAACCAAGCTATTGACTAACAGTGAGAGGGATGTTTAAACTAGTGTTACAGGAACCAAACTATTGACTAACATGAGAGGATGATTAAACTAGGTTACATGAACCAAGCTATTGACTCACAGTAGAGGATGATTAAACTAGTGTTACATGAACCAAGCTATTGACTAACAATGAGAGGGATGATTAAACTAGTGTTACATGAACCAAGCTATTGACTAACAATGAGGGGATGATTAAAACTAGTGTTACAGAACCAAGCTATTGACTCACATGAGAGGATGATTAAACTAGTGTTACATGAACCAAGCTATTGACTAACAATGAGAGGGATGATTAAACTAGTGTACACTGAACCAAGCTATTGACTGACAGTGAGAGGGATGATTAAACTAGTGTTACATGAACCAAGCTATTGACTCACAGTGAGAGGATAGTAAACTAGTGTTACATGAACCAAGCTATTGACTCACAGTGAGAGGGATGATTAAACTAGTGTTACATGAACCAAGCTATTGACTCACAGTGAGAGGGATGATAAACTAGTTGTACAGGAACCAAGCTATTGACTCACAGTGAGGAGGATGATTTAACTAGTGTTACAGGAACCAAGCTATTGACTCACAGTGAGAGGGATGTTTAAACTAGTGTACAAGAACCAAGCTATTGACTAACAGTGAGAGGGATGAGTAAACTAGTGGTTTATGGTGTAACCCTGTCATTCACACATACACAGGCTGTGACAGTGTGTTGTTTACAGTGTAATATAAATATTAGATAACGCTTACCCAGACACACTTGGCTAAACTGATGTGAAAGAAACGCTATAACCCCCAGCCACATCCACTGGTGGAAAAAAGTACTACATTGTCATACTTGACTAAAAGTGTAAATCATTTCAAAATCGTTATATTAAACCAGACAGCACCATCTTTTTTATTGACGGATCGCCAGGGCACACTCCAGCAATCAGACATCATTTACAAACGATGCATTTGTGTTTAGTGAGTCCTCCAGATCAGAGGCAGTAGGGATGACCAGGGATGTTCTCTGTTTAGTGAGTCCTCCAGATCAGAGCCAGTAGGGATGACCAGGGATGTTCTCTGTTTAGTGAGTCCTCCTGATCAGAGGCAGTAGGGATGACCAGGATGTTCTCTGTTTAGTGATCCTCCTGATCAGAGGCAGTAGGAAGACCAGGATGTTCTCTGTTTAGTGAGTCCTCCAGATCAGAGGCAGTAGGGATGACAGGGATGTTCTCGTTTAGGATCACAAATCAGAGGCAGTAGAGATGACCAGGGATTGCTCTATTAAGTGAGTTCTCCAGATCAGAGGCAGTAGGGATGACCAGGATGTTCTCTGTTTAGTGAGTCCTCCAGATCAGAGGCAGTAGGGATTACCAGGGATGTTCTCTGTTTAGTGAGTCCTCCTGATCAGAGCAGTAGGGATGACCAGGATTTCTCTGTTTAGTGGATCCACCAGATCAGAGGCAGTAGGGATGACCAGGATGTTCTCTGTTTAGTGAGTCCACCAGATCAGAGGCTAGAAGGATGACCAGGGATGTTCTCTGTTTAGTGAGTCCTCCAGATCAGAGGCAGTAGGATGACCAGGATTTCTCTGTTAGTGAGCCTCCAGATCAGAGGCAGTAGGGATGACCAGGGATGTTCTCTGTTTAGTGAGTCCTCCAGATCAGAGGCAGTAGGGATGACCAGGGATGTTCTCTGTTTAGTGAGTCCACCAGATCAGAGGCAGTGGGGATGACCAGGGATGTTCCTGTTTATGAGTCCACAAGATCAGAGCAGTGGGGATGACCAGGATGTTCTCTGATAAATGTGTGAATTGGAAAATATTCCTGTCAAAATGTAACTTTGGGTGCCGGCGAAAATGTATGTAAAGTAAAAAAGTACATTCTTTTATTTCAGAATGTAGGTTAGTAAAAGTAAAAGTTTCCAAACATATAAATAGTAATGTAATGTATAGATATATTTTACTGAAGTACTTTACGCCACTGCCCAAACACCAATACATTAGCATACTTTATATACTGTCACACACGCACTCATCACATGGTATTCAATACATCAGTTGAGCACGCAACCTACGTTGATGCCACGCAACCTATGTTAGGCCACGTAACCTATGTTGAGGCCACGTAACCTATGTTGAGGCCACGCAACCTACGTTGAGCCACGCAACTACGTTGAGGCCACGCAACCTACGTTGAGGCCACGCAACCTACGTTGAGGCCACGCAACCTACGTTGAGGCCACGCAACCTACGTTAGCCACGCAACCTACGTTGAGGCCACGAACCTACGTTGAGGCCACTAACCTACTTAGCCACGCAACCCGACTTACAGTCATGCTCGCAATACATTTTTATGTACCGGTGACCCGGGAATCAAACCAACTGAGCTATGACGTAATAACTATTGTGTTTTCACATGATGGACTTCCAGAAACAGCCACACAAAAGAGACTGCAAAGCACCTTACAACCTTGAATCGAGTATGGAATAGAACTCAACCTGATTTAGACAGCCAGTCTAACTAACATAAAGGTCCTAAAACAGATACAGAGATCCAAGCTCTGGGCTGGGCTGACGGGACAGACAGAGATAACAGAGAGAATTGAAGACCCACTACCTGTTTCAGCACTCTATTGAACATCCTGGTCCTACCCCCATTCTGTACATATATACTCTATTGAACATCCTGGTCCTACCCCCATTCTGTACATACAGTATATACCAGTCTGTCTGCTTCTACTGTCTGTGGTATTAAGGGGTTGAGCCTGCAGAGGTTCAGACTTGGGGAGAAATGATCAACTGAAAGGATACGACGCACAATGACAGACACAAACACAGACAGAAAGACACAAACACAGACAAACAGACACAAACACAGACAGGCACAAACACAGACAGACACAAACACAGACAGACACAAACACAGACAGACACAAACACAGACAGACACAAACACCGACAGACAGATACGTTCAGTCATGTACACAGGTACGGATGAACGTAAGCACCAAAAAATTTTAATTTTCTTTATCTTTAGCATATCTGTCTGTTTTGACACAGACAACTTTAACTTTCTCTGAGCAATTGTATCAGTATAAAATATTATAATTTCCCCATAGCGCAGTATTTTAATTTTTTTTTTTTCTACAGTCATTATTACTAATCTTTATCAAGGGTGTCAAATCATTTAGGATCCAGCTGTACCACTTCCTTAGTAACGTAACGCTGCACCAACCACTTCCTTAGCAACGTAACGCTGCACCAACCACTTCCTTAGTAACGTAACGCTGCACCAACAACATGGCTACAAGTTCATTCGGTCCTTCAGTTGATAAAGCTTAAAGTTATGCCGTTTTTTGGGGGGAAGGGGTACATTATTTAAATGTACCTTTTTTAGTTGAATCTAAATAGTGTCTTATTTCTCGATAATAGATACTATTTCTCGATAATATCTCTCTGTCTGGCACAGTTGGACAATTATTGGTAAAATAAAGGGTACTTTTCCAAGCTGTTATTTGCCCCTTGTTGAATATGTAGTCCGATTATAAAAAAATTCTGAGACGTTATGGGTGAGGAAAGAGCCAATTTGGAAGTTAAAGAACCAATTTGGACCTTATAACTCCACTTCCAATTAACAAGCATTCTTCTCTCTCCCGGTGACCGTCAGGGGAAAACTAGAACCAAAAGTTTCTCTCCAGTATTTTAATAAGGCTGGCTAGGAGAGATGTTATTTGGAGGTATCCACATGAAACAAATACTATAKTATACTATGGTTAAATACTATAGTATTCACTGGACTGAAGTCACTACAGTGAACACTGTGATATTTGCTGTAGTTTTGCGGACATGACTGTAGTATACTGTAGTATTAAAGTTTACTATAGGGTAAATACTGTAGTATTAACGTTTACTATAGGGTAAATACTGTAGTAAGAAAACAATCTGTAGAATTGTAATGAATACTCTGGGAGAAAAAGGTTTAGATTCACACGCAGAGCACGGCACGTGTTTATTTTGCCTTGAAAGACAGGGCTACATTAAAGAACACAAAGAAACTGAACACAAGGTTGACTAAGAAATTAAATACAGAACCTTACAGTCCCCCCCCCTGGGATGCTCCTTATGACCCAACGGCTCCGGAGGGTGGAGCGGGCGGGTGGGGGGAGCAGATGCGGCCTCCTACCTCGGGGGCGGGGAGCGGGACGCTCCGGACGGTTACGGTGGAAAGCCTGAACCATCTCTGGGTCGAGGATGTCCTGGTCAGGGACCCAGGACCGGTCTTCAGGCCCATAACCTTCCCAGTCCACTAGATAGTGGATGCGACCTCAGGCATTTGGAATCAAGGATGGCCTAAATGGCGTCGGCAGGTWCCCCTCCGAATTCCAACGGTGGAGGTGCACTGCGGGTTGAGACTGTAGGATGAAGGTGACCGGTTTTAACAGAGACACATGGAAGTACGAGGAGATTTTTATACCGACGGGGTAACTGGAGGCGGTAGGTGACAGGGTTGATGCGATGGGTTATCTTGAAGGAACCAATGAAGCGAGGACAGAACTTTTTGCAGAGGGGGGTAGATGTCTCTGGTAGAGAGCCACACACGCTGTCCGGGGTGAAAGAGTGTCGTAGGTTGGCGGTGTCTGTCGGCAAAGCGTTTCTGGGTATTAGATGCTTCCTGCAGATGCTGTGAGCGGTCTCACCAGGTGGGGGGGGGGGGGGTTGGTAACCAAGCACACACTGAAAACGGAGTAAGGCAGAGGGATGGTGAGTGAGTCAGTTCTGAGCGTATATTCGGCCCAGGCCATATACCGACTCCAGTCGTGTGGAGAGGCAGAACATTGTTGGCGGAGGTACTAACCCTATTTCTTGGTTYAGGCGCTCCGTCAGCCCGTTRGTCTGGGGATGGTACCCGGAGGAGAGGYTGAGGGCAACCCCCAGTCGGTCACAGAAGGCTCGCCACACTCGGGAGACAAACTGGGGCCCGTGGTCAGAGACGATGTCCTCCAGAATGCCATACAGACGGAACACCTGATGGAACATACACTCAGCCAATTCCATGGCGTTAGGTAGATGAGGAAGAGGAACCAGACAACACATTTTTGAAAAACGGGCTACTATGACAAGGATRGTGGTGTTACCAGAGGATTCAGGAAGGTCTGTGATGAAGTCAACAGCWATGTGGGACCAGGGTCTGTGAGGGATTGGCAAAGGTTGAAGCTTCCCAGAAGGGAGATGATGGGGGGCGTTTAGTTTTGGGTGCAGACTGAACAGGAGAGTACGTAATCCCTTACGTTGGATGCCAGTGAGGACCACCTGAACTTACGGGCTAGAAGTTAGGTRGTTTGTGTAATGCCCGGATGTCCTGACCCTAAGGATGTGTGACACCATTGCATCAGTTGGGTCTAACAGCTGCTGGTACGTAACTCCTCCCAGCTGGTGTCTCARGAGGAGCCGGGTCTGAGGTTCAGGCTTCTTATATGGCAGAGTGAACCTCCTACTGTACCGGTCCCATAATGCAAGAGGAAGGAAGAATGGGTGTAGGGTCTGAGTTACTGGTCGGAAGGTCAAAYTGGTGGGAGAGAGCGCCAGCTTTTACGTTTTTTCTTTCCAGGAATGTAAGTAACATGAACATGGAAGYGTGTGAAGAGATCCCAGCGGGCTTGTCTAGAGTTTAATCTCTGATATATTCCAGATTACGATGATCTGTTAGGACAAGAAAGGGATGTTGTGCCCCCGCCAACCCACTCCTAGGGCCAGCTTGATGGCGAGGAGTTCTGTTCCCCACATTGTAATTCCTCTCAGCGAAGGATAACTTCCTGGAGAAGAAGGCACAGGRATGTGATTTGGGAGGTGTTCCCACCCGCTGACAGAGTATGGCTCCTACTCCTACTTCGGAGGCATCCACCTCCAGGGTAAAAGGAAAGGGTCAGATCAGGTTGGCGAAGGACAGGAGCTGAGGTGAAGTTGGACAGNCTACTTCGGAGGCATCCACCTCCAGGGTAAAAGGAAAGGGTCAGATCAGGTTGGCGAAGGACAGGAGCTGAGGTGAAGTTGGACAGGAGCTGAGGCGTTTCAAGTTGTTGAAGGCAGTCAGGGCGGTATCAGTCCATTAACGGGTCCGGGTCTTTTGGCTGGTAAGGGCAGTGAGCAGGGCAGCAGTAGAAGTGAAGTTCAGAATGAACCGGCGATAGTAGTTGTAGAAACCAATGAAACGTTGGAGTTCATTTACGGTGGTGGGTTTGGGCCAGTTACTGACGCCTGTAACTTTGTTCTCATCCATGCTGACTCCTCCAGGTGTCCGTACGAAACCGAGGAACTTTACCGAGGTTACGTGGAGGTGCTCTTTTCAGTCTTCACATAGAAGGTCAAGGAGCCGTTGAAGAACCTTTTGCACATGCTGTATGTGTTCCTTCAGGGAGTAAATCAGGATGTCATCAATGTAGACGATAAGAAAGCGGTTGATCGTATCCTGGAAAATGCAATTCGCAGGTCGAGTTTTGTTTAGATGTTGGCGCGGCCCACTTGTTCAAGGGTCGCTGGGATCAGAGGAAGAGGGAAACGGTTCTTGACCGTGAAGTCATTCAGGGAACGGTAATCAATACATGGACGGAGACCACCGTCCTTTTTTCCAACGAAGAAGAAGCTGGACGCAGCCGGGGAAGAAGAACGAATGAAACCTTTTGAGTGTTTCATCAATGTAGTTCTCCATTGCCTCATTTTCCGGGATAGATAAGGAGTAAACATGGCTCTTCGGTGGGGACACTCCAGGGAGTAAGTCAATAGCACAGTCCCCTGGGTCGATGTGGTGGCAGAGTGGAGTCCTTGATTTTGCTGAAGACATTGTTGTACTGCGCGTATTCTGATGGTATGGTGGGTGACGCTGCAATGGTAGGCTGAGACAACTGGTGAAGCTGGTAGAAGACCAGGGCAGTAGTTCACCTTGTCGCCACGAGATGGCAGGGTCGTGACGACAAAGCCAGGGATGTCCGAGGATGAGTGGCTGTTTGGGGGATGAGAGTTCCATGAGTTGAATGGTTCCAGTGTGGAAGACTCCAATCTGGAGGGTGACGCTCTCGTCGTTAGACGGTAAGTAAAGCAACCTCACTCCATACACTCCCTGCAGCCACGGTGAGGAACTCGAGGGCATACTCGGCAGCTGAATTGCGTCCTTGTTCTGAAGTTCTATGAGGAGGAAGTTCTATGAGGAAGTTCTATGACCCAACACACCTCCAGTGTGCTTTGCTGGTGACACTGTCAGTGATTTATTTAGAGTTCAAGGCACACTTAAACAACATGGCTACCACAGCATTCTGCANCTACTTCGGAGGCATCCACCTCCAGGGTAAAAGGAAAGGGTCAGATCAGGTTGGCGAAGGACAGGAGCTGAGGTGAAGTTGGACAGGAGCTGAGGTGAAGTTGGACAGGAGCTGAGGCGTTTCAAGTTGTTGAAAGCAGTCAGGGCGGTATGTGGTGGCATAGTGGAGGCCTTGATTTTGCTGAAGACATTGCTGTACTGCGCGTATTCAGATGGTATGGTGGGTGGCGCTGCAATGGTAGGCTGAGACAACTGGTGAAGCAGGTAGAAGACCAGGGCAGTAGTTCATCTCGTGACGACAAAGCCAGGGATGTCCGAGGATGAGTGGCTGTTTGGGGGATGAGTTCCATGAGTTGAATGGTTCCGGTGTGGAAGACTCCAATCTGGAGGGTGACGCTCGGTGTCAGGTGCGTGATGAAGCCCGTGCCCAATGGCTGCCCGTCCAGGGTGTTAATCCTAAAGGGAGAGGTGACAGGTGTTAGATCAATGTCAAGCTCTTGTACTAGCTGGTGATATATAACATTACCTGCTGCTCCCGAATCTATCAAGCCTTCTACGTACTTGGTAACCCCCTTCACGGTCATCAATACTGGGATGGAGAATTGCTTCTGGGAGATATTTAGAAGTAAATACACGCCTACCGGCTTGGCAGCGGAGGGACCCTTCTCATCTCTCCGTGGGGAGCGAACAATGGCTGAGTAGATGATCTTTCCCTCCACAGTATAGGCAGAGCCCTTCTTGGATCTGTCTTTGACGTTCGATACACAGGAGAGGAGCATGGCCCAACTGCATGGACTCTGGAAGACTCGGACGGGATGACAGAATCATGGAAACAGAAGGTTTCGGGTTCCTGGGTGGCAGAGTTCTTCGGCGGTCGGCGGAGATGGACATACGAATGTATTGATTTAAATGGTGAAGGTCACGCTCCGCCTGAAGTCCCCTGTTGAGCCCTCGTCGTTAGACGGTAAGTAAAGCAGCCTCACTCCATACACTCCCTGCAGCCACGGTGAGGAACTCGAGGGCATACTCGGCAGCTGAATTGCGTCCTTGTTGAAGTTCTATGAGGAGGTCTCCTATAGGATGACCGGAAGGAGAGTGATCGAATACCTCTTTCAAGAGGGTGTGGAAATGGGTCTCGGATCCGGGTTCTGTGCTGTTGGCAGTCCATCTGGCGGTAGCCCAATCCAGGGCTTTGCCTGAGTAGAGACACAAGAAAATCCACCCTGCTCTTGTCGGTGTTGAAGTTAGTGGGGTGG
Source organism: Salvelinus sp. IW2-2015 (assembly GCF_002910315.2). Lineage (NCBI taxonomy): Eukaryota > Metazoa > Chordata > Actinopteri > Salmoniformes > Salmonidae > Salvelinus > Salvelinus sp. IW2-2015. The sequence continues at coordinate 45,200 of NW_019944996.1, forward strand.
TGCTCAATGTATTTGCTGCATTACATCAGAAATCCCTGACATTTCCCAGGTGAACCGTCATATTTTCCACGCATGGATATGAATGAAGGAGGGCTATGGGTTACGATACCTGGCATCGGAGGAGTAGGGATAGGCTGACGGAGAAGATGGCAGATTTCCTCTATACGCTCCTCTTGCAGGGCTAGGCGCCGCTGTAGCTCTGCTGAATCCATTATGTTTTTGAGGTGAGGTTCTCTCCTTCTTGGGCAAATAGGACAATGACCCAAACACACCTCCAGTGTGCTTTGCTGGTGACACTGTCAGTGATTTATTTAGAGTTCAAGGCACACTTAAACAACATGGCTACCACAGCATTCTGCAGCGATACACCATCCCATCTGAAGCAATTACACCGTGAAGGCCTGATTCACGCAGTCTCCTCTGAACAGTTGATGTTGAGATGTGTCTGTTACTTGAACTCTGTGAAGCATTTATTTGTGCTGCAGTTTCTGAGGTGCTGGTAACTCTAATGAACTTATCCTCTGCAGCAGAGGTAACTCTGGGTCTTCCTTTCCTGTGGTGGTCCTCATGAGAGCCAGTTTCATCATAGTGCTTGATGRTTTTTGCGACTGCACTTGAAGAAACTTTCAAAGTTCTTGACATTTTCCGGATTGATTGACCTTCATGTCTTAAAGTAATAATGGACTGTCRTTTTTCGTTGCTTTTTTGGGCTGTTCTTGCCATAATATGGACTTGGTCTTTTACCAAATAGGGCTATCTTCTGTATACCACCCCTMCCTTGTCACAACACAAATKATTTGTTCAAACGCATTAAGAAGGAAATAAATTCTACAAATGAACTGGCACACCTGTTAATTKAAATGCATTCCAGGTGACGACCTCATGAAGCTGGTTGAGAGAATGCCAAGAGTGTGCGAAGCTGTCATCAAGGCAAAGGGTGGCTACTTTGAAGAATCTCAAATGTAAAATATATTTTGATTTGATAAACACTTTTTTTGGTCACTACATGATTCCATATGTGTTATTTCATAGTTTTGATGTCTTCACTATTATTCTACAATGTAGAAAATAGTAAAATAAAGAACAACYCTTGGAATGAGTAGGAGTGTCCAAACTGTTGTCTGGTACTGTGGTARGTACTACACATGATCGATGGATACTACAGTGTGCATTGTAGTATTCTGCGGTATTCTACAGAATTCTATAGTAAGTACTGTAGTATTTTGTAGTCAACTGTAGTATTTTGTCATGTGGGTAGTATTTGATATGGTTGGCTAGGAGAGATATTGGTACGTTAGTATGTTGATAAGGCTGGCTTGGAGAGATGTGGTAGTAGTATATTGATATGGCTGGCTTGAGAGATGTTGGTATGGGTAGTATTTTGTATTGAAGCTGGCTCGAGAGTGTTGGTAGAGTATTTGATAGTGGCTTGGAGAGATTGTAGTATTGATAAGGCTGGCTTAGAAGAGATTTGGTAGTAGTATTTGATTAGGCTGGCTTGGAGAGATGTTGGTAGTAGTATTGATATGGCTGGCTGGAGAGATGTTGGTAAGTATATTGATATGGCTGGCTTGGAGAGATGTTTGTGGTAGGCAGTAATTTAGCAGTTTATGATGGTCCACTGTTGCTGCTCAGTGGTAGTGCCTACACACCAAACGCACGCAACGCACGCACGCACGCACGCACGCTACCACACACACACACACACACACACACACACACACACACACACACACACACACACACACACACACACACACACACACACACACACCAGACCAGCAATATGGTGCCGTAGTAAAGTCCAAAGTGTTCCCAGTAAGGATGCATTATATTTAATGGCACTCCGCAGTCAGAAGTGGAACCGCTCTGTTACTGTCAGGAAGTCTGTTCCGATAAGTAGGCTGGAAACTTTTTTTTTTTGTACAAATCAAATTTTATTTGTCACATTTGCCGACTAACACAGGTGTAAACATTACTGTGAAATGCTTACTTACAAGCCCTTAACCAACAATGCAGTTTTAAGAAAATAAACTAAAGTAAAAAAAAAATAATAACAAGTAACACAATACAATAACAATAATGAGGCAGCGGGTACCAGTACCGAGTCAATGTGCGGGGGTACAGGCTAGTCAAAGTAATTTGTACATGTAGGTGTAAAGTGACTATGCATAGATAATAAACAGCGACTAGCAGCAGTGTAAAAACATAGAAGGGGGTGTCAATGCAAATAATCCAGGTGGCCATTTTATTAATTGTTCTGCAGTCTTATGGCTTGGGGGTAGAAGCTGTTAAGGAGACATTTGGACCTAGACTTGGCGCTCCGGTACCGCTTGCCGTGCGGTAGCAGAGAGAACAGTCTATGACTAGGGTGACTGGAAACGTTGAACATTTTTTGGGCCTTCCTCTGACACCGCCTAGTATACAAACAATTCGAGCTTCTACTTTAAAAAATCCACCTTCCCAGAAACAAGTCTCTCACCGTTGCCGCTTGCTATAACCCCCCTCAGCCCCCAGCTGTGCCCTGGACACCATATGTGAATTGATTGCCCCCCATCTATATTCAGAGTTCGTTCTGTTAGGGGACCTAAACTGGGACATACTTAATACTCCGGCCGTCCTACAATCTAAGCTAGATGCCCTCAATCTCACACAAATTATCAAGGAACCTACCAGGTACAACCCTAAATCCGTAACCATGGGCACCCTCTTAGATATCATCCAGACCAACTTGCCCCCGAAAAACACCTCTGCTGTCTTCAACCAGGATCTCAGCGATCACTGCCTCGTTGCCTGCGTGCGTAATGGGTCCGCGGTCAAATTACCACCCCTCATCACTGTCAAACGCTCCCTAAAACACTTCGGCGAGCAGGCTTTTCTAATCGACCTGGCCCGGGTATCCTGGAAAGATATTGACCTCATCCCGTCAGTAGAGGATGCCTGGTTGCTCTTCAAAAGTGCTTTTAAATAAGCATTCCCCATTAAAAAAATGTAGAACTAAGAACAGATATAGCCCTTGGTTCACCCCAGACTTGACTGCCCTTGACCAGCACAAAAACATCCTGTGGCATACTGCATTAGCATCAAATAGCCCCCGCGATGTGCAACTTTTCAGGGAAGTCAGGAACCAATATACACAGTCAGTTAGGAAAGCTAGGCTAGCTTTTTCAAACAGAAATTTGTTTCCTGTAGCACTAATTCCAAAGTTTGGAACACTGTAAAGTCCATGGAGAATAAGAGCACCTCCTCCCAGCTGCACACTGCTCTGAGGCTAGGAAACACTGTCACCTCCGATAAATCTACGATAATCGATCATTTCGATAAGCATTTTTCTGCGGCTGGTCATGCTTTCCACCTGGCTACCCCTACCCCGGCCAACATCTCAGCACCCACTGCAGCAACTTGCCCAAAGCGACCCCCCCCCCCCCCCACTTCTCCTTCAGCCAAATCCAGACAGCTGATGTTCTGAAAGAGCTACAAAATCGGAATCCCTACAAATCAGCTGGGCTAGATAATCTGGTTGTAGGTTGTCTTCATCGTTGTCGGTGATCAGGCTTACCACCACCGTGTCGCCAGCAAACTTAATTATGGTGTTGTAGTTGTGTGTGGCCACGCAGTCGTTGGTGAACGGAGAACAGGAGGGGACTGAGCACGCACCCCTGAGGGGCCTCCATGTTGTTGATCAGCGTGGCAGATGTTGTTGCCTACCCTTACCATCAGGAAGTACAGTTGCAGAGGGATGTGTTTAGTCCCAGTGTCCTTATTTTATTGATGAGCTTTGTGTGTACTATGGTGTTGAATGCTGAGCTGTAGTCAGTGAATAGCATTCTCACGTAGGTGTTCCTTCSGTCCAGATGGAAAAGGGAAGTGTGGAGTGAAATAGAGACTGCATCATCTGTGGATCTGTTGGGGCGGTATGTGAATTGGAGTGGGTCTAGGGTTTCTGGGATAATGTGTTGATGTGAGCCATGACCAGCCTTTCAAAGCACTTCATGGCTACGGACGTGAGTGCTACGGGGYGGTAGTCATTTAGGCAGGTTACCTTTGCTTTCTTGGGCACAGGGACTTTGGTGGTCTGCTTAAAACATGTTGGTATTACAGACTCGGTCAGGGAGAGGTTGAAAATGTCAGTGAAGACACTTGCCAGTTGGTCCATGCATGCTYTGAGTACACGTCCTGGTAATCCATCTGGCCATGCAGTCTTGTGAATGTTGACCTGTTTAAAGGTCTTGCTCACATCGGCTACAGAGATCGTGATCACACAGTCGTCCAGAACAGCTGGTGCTCTCATGCATGCTTCAGTGTTGCTTGCCTCGAAGCGAGCATAAACCCATGTTCAAATCCCCTACCCCAAGACTGTGCCCTCTAAACTATAGTAAATGCATGAACTCARGGATCCTAACACAAGTCTACAGGCAAGGTTACTCATAATGCTAGCATGGTTTGCTGACTCACCCCGGTTACACTTCCCCTGTCACTGCAACATCAATGTCAAAATGGTGGTGGTATTATTTTAATAAAGTTTTTGACCCCTGAGGATGAGAATGTTCACTTCCTCTGTGTGACGGGAGGTCTGTTAATCCTACTGTATTCTATTATCACCATAACAGCTATTAACAACAATTATCCCAAATACCTGTAGGTGTGTAATAAAACCTGGCTCATGTGTGGAGCAGCTGTGGAGCTTCTCTCTCTCTCTCTCTCTCTCTCTCCCCGCCCCCCGCCCCACACACACACGAGAGAGAGAACGGACCAAGACAGACAGACAGAGAGCGACGAGAGACGACGAGACGGGAGAGAGCGGAGACGCAGC
>NW_019944996.1:57097-59611 GCF_002910315.2 Salvelinus sp. IW2-2015
GCTGATGGAAGGAAAATTGAAATGGAAAATGTATTTAGCTCCTGTTAAACGTGAGAGCCATTAGAACAAGGGGGGGGGGGGGGGGGGGGGGGTCCAGGGTTCTATCCTTGTCTAGACACGGTGGAGTTTTTACAATTGTAGAGTTTATGGCGTAGTGTTACAGAGTAGTGAACTATATTTTTAGTTTGTTCCAGATTTTACCACAGTCTCGTCAGTTGGATCTACATCACAAGGGTGTTGGTTTCAGGGTGGTTGGCACTTCCTCAGATGGCTATAACGACCGCACCGCCTTGGGCAACACTGTACAGCACAGTAGGCAGTATGCGTTGGGAGCTACTAGCAGCTGCCACCAACCGCCAACATTAGCATTAAGGAAGGAAATCAATGGGTGTGAAGGGAGGGTAAAGAAGGAAGGGGAGGAAGGCAATTAGAAACGTTTTTTTTTCTTTATAATTACCCCGTAACGTTAAACAGAGATACCTATATGAAACTGTGCATTTCTTTATTGCTCTGCGTTGCAGCATAAATGTCTWTGGTTTAGAGGTTTTATTTAACACGTGAATAGCCTTCAGATACAGGAAGACACACATTCCTTCTCCGTTTGTACCAATAACATCTGAACATAACGTTGTCTGTTTTTTATGTCTGTTTTATTCGAACCGAATTTACGCAAGATTTTAGTTCCAGATTTCCGAGATAAATTTAAAGTCAGATCGAGTTAAAAAATACTGTACTTACTGTACGATGGAATTATATAATTACATAATTAAGTAGGAGACTTTGGTATTTCCTCTGTACATCACGGATGTACGCATGACGCGTCACTGCATAGCTGGTTCTGAATTACAGGTCTCAGGTCAGATACAGGACTCTACTCTTCCAAATAATATGTGAAGATGTTGATATTTCCTTAGTACTGTATATTACTAATGACTGTCAAAACAAATATCATTATTTACAGTAGGTCATCTCACCAGATCTAACATCTCTACACCCCTTTCCTTTTGGCTAGACCATGAGRATATGGACAAGAAGCTCTCCCTCATTCTGAAACAGTTCTGATCTTATCTCAGGATAGTGTACATCATTTCCTGTGCTTCTTTATTGGCCAGAGCCAAATAAGCCATTAGGGTCAGAACCTGACATGTATGAATGGGCTGACTACCTCACTAGGCTAACATGGTGACAGACAGCTGCTACAGAGCAGAGCAGGGAGAACGGAGATTAATAGACAGGAGCAGGCCTAGAAAAGTCATATATATAATAACGTAATATGATTTATCATTGATATTATGAAGGTCACACTGTAACATTGGACAGCTGTTTTAAAATTGGTCGAGTGGAAAATCATCAGAAGCACCTAGGACTAATTCAGCGGAATCGAAGCGAGAGAGGAAGAATGCAATGAAACTGTCAAATCTACAGGCAGTAGTGCTGACAGGGTAAAGTTCCTGACAGGGTAAAGTACGGTCTGACAGGGTAAAGCCAGTCTGACAGGGTAAAGGTAGTCTGCCAGGCAGCCTCCGCGGGTGCGCAGGGTCTAAGGCACTGCATCGCAGCATGTGCCACCAGAGATTCTGGGTCGAGCCCAAGCTCTGCCGCAGCCGGGCCGCGACCGGAGGCCCATGGGCGACTCACAATTGCCCAGCGTCGTCCGGGTATGAGGGAGGTTGGCCGGAGGATATCCTTGTCTCATCGCGCACTAGGACCTCCGTGGGCGAGCCGGGCACAGTGCACGCTGACCAGGTCGCTAGGTGTACGGTGTTTCTCCGACACATTGGTGCGGCTGGCTTCCGGTTTGGATGTGCGTTGTGTCAAGAAGGGTAAAGTAGTCTAACAGGGTAAAGCCAGTAGTCTGACAGGGTTAAAGCCAGTAGTCTGACAGGTAAAGTAGATCTGACAGGGTCAAGATAAGTTATTTAACTAAATTATGGATAAGTTAGTTAATGAAAGAGTCAGTGATATGGATAAGTTAGTTGACAATAGAGTCAGCGATATGATAAGTTAGTTTGATAGTAGGGTCAGCGATATGGAATAAGTTATGGATAATAGGGTCAGCGATATGGCATAAGTTAGTTGACAATAGAGTCAGCGATATGGATAAGTTAGTTGATAATAGAGTCAGTGATATGGATAAGTTAGTTGTAATAGAGTCAGTGATATGGATAAGTTAGTTGATAAATAGAGTCAGCGATATGGATAAGTTAGTTAAATAGAGCAGTGATATGGATAAGTTAGGTTGACAATAGAGTCAGTGATATGGATAAGTTAGTGATAATAGAGTCAGCGATATGGATAAGTTGAGTTGACAATAGAGTCAGCCGATATGGATAAGTTAGTTGATAATAGAGTCAGCGATATGATAAGTTAGAGTTGACAATAGAGTCAGTGATATGTCAAGTTAGTTGAAATAGAGTCAGCGATATGGATAAGTTAGTTGATAATAGAGTCAGGTGATATGGATAAGTTAGTTGATAGTAGGGTCAGTGATATGGATAAGTCGGTGATAGTAGG
>NW_019944996.1:59636-74166 GCF_002910315.2 Salvelinus sp. IW2-2015
GCTGTCCTCGCCCTCCCTCCTGTTCCTCCTCCTGCTCCTCCTCTCTCCTGCGCTGCTCCCCCTCCTCCTGTCCTCTCCTGTCCTCCTCGCTGCTCCTGCCTCCCCTGTTCCTCCCTCCTGTTCCTCCTCTTGTTCCTCCTCCTCTCCTCATTGTTCCTCCTCCTGTGCCTCCTCCTCCTCCTTTCCTCCTCCTGCTCCTTCCTCTCCTCCTCTTACCTAACCTTCCTACCTACTCTCCTCCCTCCTGTTCATCCTCCTGTCCTCCTCGATGTTTTCTTCCTCCTGATTCCTCCTCCTCCTGTTCCTCCTCCTCCTCCTGTTCCTCCTCCCTTGCTCCTCCTTCTCCACTCCGTTCCTCCTCCTCTCCCTCCTTCCTCCTCCGTTCATCCTCCTGTTCCTCCTGTTCCTCCTCCCTCCCCTCCTTCCTCCTCCTGTGCCTCCTCCTAGTTCCCGCCTGTTCCTCCTCCTGTTCAGCCTCCTGTCCTCCCGCCGCCGTCCTGCTTCCTCCTCCTGCGCCTCCTTCTCCTCCTGTTCCTCCTCCGTTCCTCCTGCCTCTGATCTTCTGCTCTCTCCTCTCTCTCTCGTCTTCTTCCTCGTCTCTCTCTCTCTGTCTCACGGTCCTCTCTCTCTCTCTCTCTCTCCCTCTCTCTCTCTCTCTCTCTCTCTCTCTCTCTCCTCTCTCTCTCTCTCTCCTCTCTATCTCTCTCTCGCTCCTCTCTCTCTCTCTCTCTCTCTCTCTCTCTCTCTCCTCTCGTCTCTTTCTCTCTTCTCTCCTCTCTCCTCCTTCCGGCACTGCCTATCTCTCCTCACTGCTTTACGGCTGAGTTAATACACACTTCATCCCACCACATATAAATTCACCACCACCACGGCCCTCCTGTAATATTGACACCTCTCCCCTGGCCAGATAGAATTCATGATATATATTAATACGTAATATTATTTATCATTATATTATAGTTCACACTGTCAAATGTGGACAGCGGTTTTAAATGTGGTCAGTGGAAAATTCATGCAGCACCTAGACTATTCAGGGATCAGAGGAGAGAGAAGAATTGCAAATGAAACTGTCAAATCTACAGCAGTAGTCTGACAGGGGTAAAGTTGCCTGACAGGGTAAAGTACGGTCTGACAGGGTAAAGCCAGTCTGACAGGGTAAAGTAGTCTGCCAGGCAGCCTCGCCGGTGGCGCAGGGGTCTAAGCACTGGATCGGCATGTGCCACCAGAGATTCTGGGTTCGAGCCCAAGCTCTGCCGCAAGCCGCGGCCGCGACCGGAGGCCCATGGGCGACTCACAATTGCCCAGCGTCGTCCGGGTTAGGGGAGGTTGGCCGGCAGGATATCCTTGTCTCATCGCGCACTAGACTCCTGTGGCGAGCCGGGCACAGTGCACGCTGACCAGGTCGCTAGGTGTACGGTTTCCCTCCGACACATTGTGCGGCTGGCTTCCGGTTTGGATGCGCGTTGTGTCAAGAAGGGTAAAGTAGTCTAACAGGGTAAAGCCAGTAGTCTGACAGGGTTAAAGCCAGTAGTCTGACAGGTAAAAGTAGTCTGACAGGGTCAAGAAAGTTATTTAACTAAATTATGGATAAGTTAGTTAATGAAAGAGTCTAGTGATATGGATAAGTTAGTGACACTCAGAGTCAGCTAGATTGGATAAGATCTCCTCCGGGGTCAGCGATATGGATAAGTTAGTTGACAATAGAGTCAGCGATAAGTTAGTCAACAATAGAGTCAGTGATATGGATAAGTTAGTTGACAATACATTTAAGTCATTTAGCAGACGCTCTTATCCAGAGCAACTTACAAATTGGAAAGTTCATACATACTCATCCTGGTCCCCCCGTGGGGAATGAACCCACAACCCTGGCGTTGCAAGCGCCATGCTCTACCAACTGAGCCACACGGGACCACATGAAAGAGTAGAGTCCACAATAGAGTCAGCGATATGGATAAGTTAGTTGATAATAGAGTCAGCGATATGGATAACATGAGTCCGTGTCCTGAGTCCGTGATAATGATTAGTTATTGGCTCAGTGAACACTTATGGCTTTTTATATTTTGAGGCGGTTATAATAAAACCTGGGACAGGTTCTTCAGTAACTCGCCTCTCCGCAGATTATTCTGTGTCATACATGTCACCTTCATTCCTGATGTTACTTATGTAATTCCCCCCCACACACACACACACACATAAACACGCACAGACACACACACACCCTCCATACACCTGTATGCTCCTCAGTTTGGGCTGGGTGAAGTTAGGTGTTACAAATATTTGGACCGGGAGATTCCTAACATTACTGTGGTTTGTTATGTCGAGGTTGTGACTTGAAGGGTTTCTGTTTGAAGACGGTTCTCTCGGTCTGAAAAGCCAAGAGCAAACCAGACGCAATGTATTATTCTAGTGTCGACTGCTGCCGAGCTTCCTGTTAACGTTAAACACCTCCGCCAGAAAAATATGTTCTGAGCTGCCTTCCCGGCTTCCACCAACATTGATGGATGTTTCTAGGCCTGTGTTCAAATCAAATCAAATCACATTTTATTGGTCACGTACACATGGTAAGCAGATGTTAATAGCTAAATGCTTGTGCTTCTAGTTCCGACAGTGCAGTAATATCTAACAAGTGATCTAACAATTCCCCAACAACTACCTAATACACACAAATCTAAAAAGGGGTGAATGAGAATATGTACATATAAATATATGGATGAGCGATGGCCGAACGGCATAGGCAAGGTGCAATAGACGGTATAAAATACAGTATACACATATGATATGAGTAATGTAAGATATAAATACATTATTCAAGTGATATTGATTATCTTTTTGCCCTGCCTGTGACATCGGGTGCTATAGGTGTCATGGAGGGCAGGTAGTTTGCCCCCGGTGATGCGTTGTGCAGACCGCACCACCCTCTGGAGAGCCTTGCGGTTGAGGAAGGAGCAATTGCCGTACCAGGCTGTGATACAGCCCGACAGGATGCTCTCGATTGTGGATCTGTAAAAGTTAGTCAGGGTTTTGGGTGACAAGCCACATTTCTTCAGCCTCCTGAGGTTGAAGAGGCGCTGCTGCGCCTTCTTCACTACACTGTCTGTGTGGGTGGACCATTTCAGTTTGTTGTTGATGTGTACGCCTAGGAACTTAAAACTTTCCACTTTCTCCACTGCGGTCCCTTCGATGTGGATGGGGGGGTGCTCCCTCTGCTGTTTCCTGAAGTCCACGATCATCTCCTTTGTTTTGTTGACGTTGAGTGAGAGGTTGTTTTCCTGACACCATACTCTGAGGGCCCTCACCTCCTCCCTGTAGGCCGTCTCGTCCTTGTTGGTAATCAAGCCCACTACTATTGTGTCGTCTGCAAACTTGATGATTGAGTTGGAGGCGTGCGTGGCCACGAAGTCGTGGGTGAACAGGGAGTACAGGAGGGGGATGAGCACGCACCCTTGTGGGGCCCCAGTGTTTAGGTTCAGCGAGGTGGAGATGTTGTTTCCTACCTTCACCACCTGGGGGCGGCCCATCAGAAAGTCAAGGACCCAGTTGCACAGGGCGGGGTCGAGATCCAGGGCCTTGAGTTTAATGATGAGCTTGAAGGGTACTATGGTGTTAAATGCTGAGCTGTAGTCAATGAACAGCATTCTTACATAGGTATTCCTCTTGTCCAGATGGGATAGGGCAGTGTGCAGTGTGATTGCGATTACATCGTTTGTGGACCTATTAGGGCGGTATGCAAATTAAAGTGGGTCTAGGGTGTCAGGTAGGGTGGAGGTGATATGATCCTTAACTAGTCTCTCAAAGCACTTCATGATGACAGAAGTGAGTGCTACGGGGCGATAGTCATTTAGTTCAGTTACCTTTGCCTTCTTGGGTACAGGAACAATGGTAGCCATCTTGAAGCATGTGGGGACAACAGACTGGGATAAGGATTGATTGAATATGTCCGTAAACACACCAGCCAGCTGGTCTGCGCATGCTCTGAGGACGCGGCTGGGGATTCCGTCTGGGCCAGCAGTCTTGCAAGAGTTAACACGTTTAAATGTTTTACTCACTCACCGAGTCAGCGTATAAATCGATGTTATTCTCTGAGGCTGACTGGAACATCCCAGTCCGCGTGATCAAAACAATCTTGAAGCGTGGATTCCGATTGGTCAGACCAGCGTTGAATGGTTCTAGTCACTGGTACATCCCTGTTTGAGTTTCTGCCTATAAGACGGTAGGAGCAAGATGGCGTCGTGGTCGGATTTGCCGAAGGGAGGGCGGGGGAGGGCTTTGTATGCATCGTGGAAGTTAGAGTAGCAGTGGTTGAGTGTATTACCCCTGTGCGTAGTGTAATCAATATGCTGATAGAATTTAGGTAGCCTTGTTCTCAAATTTGCTTTGTTAAAATACCCAGCTACAATAAATGCAGCCTCAGGATATATGGTTTCCAGTTTACATAGAGTCCAGTGAAGTTCCTTGAGGGCCATCTTGGTGTCTGCTTGAGGGGGAATGTAAACGCTGTGACGATCACTGACGAGAATGTTACAATCTCTGATGTCTCTCTGGAAGGCAACCTTGCTCGAATTTCGTCTACCTTGCTGTCAAGAGACTGGACATTGGCGAGTAGTATACTCTGGAGCGGTGGGCGATGTGCACGTCTACGGAGCCTGACCATCTGCCCTTGTTGTCTTGGGTCGGCTTCTGGGATTAGATCCATTGTCCTGGGTGGTGGTCGAAACAGAGGATCCGCTTCGGGAATGTCGTATTCCTGGTCGTAATGTTGGTAAATTGACGTCGCTCTTGTATCCAATAGTTCCTCCCGGCTGTATGTAACAAGACTTAAGATTTCCTGGGGTAACAATGTAATAATGTAATAATAATGTAATAATACATTAAAAAAACTAAATGCTGCATAGGACTCGAAGAGAGAGAGAAAGCAAAAGAGCGAGCAAGGGTAAGAGAGGAGAGAGAAGGAGAGGGAGAGAGAGAGACAGAGAAGTAAGGGGAGAGAGAGAGAGAGGGAAGGAGAGAGAATGAGAGGGAGAGAGGGAGAAGAGGAGAGAGAGAGAGAGAGAGAGAGAGAGAGAGGGCTTTGTATGCATCGTGGAAGTTAGAGTAGCAGTGGTTGAGTGTATTACCCTGTGCGTAGTGTAATCAATATGCTGATAGAATTTAGGTAGCCTTGTTTAGGTAGCCTTGCAGTATTATAAATAGCAGACTACATCATTTCCTTGACGAACACAACGTCCTGAGCAGAAGCCAGATTGGATTTCTAAAAAATTATCGTACAACAGACCCAATTTACACCCTCCACACTCTAATTGATAAACAAGTTAACCAAAACAAAGGCAAAATCTACTCGTGTTTTGTAGATTTCAAGAAAGCATTGATTCAAATTTGGCACGAAGGTCTTTTTTATAAACTAATAGAAAGTGGTATTGGAGGGAAAACATATGATTTTATTAATCAATGTACACTAAAACAAATGTGTGGTTAAAATTGGCAACAAGCAAACAGACTTATTCTCTCAGGGGCGGGGAGTGAAACAGGGCTGCCCAATAAGTCCAACATTATTTAACATCTACATGAATGAATTGGCAAAAACATTAGAAGAATCGACAGCACTGGTATCACCCTACACAAACACTGAAATCAAGTGTCTGCTGTACGCAGATGACCTGGTGCTGCTGTCTCCCACTAAGAGGGTTACAGCAACACCTAGATCATCTTCACAGGTTCTGTCAGACTTGGGCTCTGACCGTTAACCTAAAAAAAAAACAAATATAATGATATTCCAAAAAAGGTCCGGAAATAAGGATGACAAATATAAATTCTATTGGACACAGTTCTATTAGAACACACCAAAAACTACACATATCTAGGACTAAATATCAGCAACACAGGTAGCTTTCACATGGCTGTGAATGAGCTGAGAGACAAAGCAAGAAGAGCATTCTATGCATTAAAAGGAACATCAAATTGAAATTCCAATTAGAATCTGGCTCAAAATTTTTCAATCAGTTATAAGAACCAATTGCTCTATATGGCAGTGAAGTATGGGGTCCACTCTCTAATAATGAATTTACTAAATGGGACAAACATCCAATTGAAGTATTGCATGCAGAGTTTTGCAAGACTGTATTGCAAGTACAAAGAAAAACTCCAAATAACGCATGTAGGGCAGAATTGGGCCAATATCCCCTCCTCATTCGATAGAAAAAAGAGCCATCATTTTACAACCATCTAAACAAGTGACCCTAAAACATTCCATCACACAGCTCTACAATGTCAAGAGATGAAACAGAGAAGAGTCCCCTCAGCCAGCTGGTTCTGAGGCTCAGTTCACCAACCCAAACCAACCCACATAGAGCCTCGGGACAGCCCTCAGAAAATCTGGCCCAACCAAATCATCAACAAAACAAAGAAAAATATATAACCTATTGGAAAGACACCACAAAAAATCAAAGTAAACTTCAATGCTATTTGGCTCTAAACAGACAGTACATGGTGGCAGACTATCTGACCACTGTGACTGATAGAAACTGAGGAAACATTGACTAGGTACAGACTCAGTGAGCACAGTCTGGCTATAGAGACCGGTCGTCACAGACAAACCTGGCTGCCCAGGGAGGACAGGCTGTGCTCACTCTGCTCAGGGGAGAGGTAGAGACAGAAGTGCATTTCCTACTACACTGTGACAAATACTCAGACCTAAGAGCATATTTCTTTCCCAAAATTATAATCAATCAAAGAATTTGAAACTATAAAAGATGAAGAAAAATTCAAATATTTGTTGGGTGAAAAGCCAAAATGTGCAGTTTTGGCAGCCAATATATGGTCCTCCTGCCATAGCCTGAGGACAGCCAGTGAAAAATGCAAAGTAATGTTGATAATATTTCCCATTTAGCTTAGTTTTGTTTTGTCTTTCGTACCAGGTCATGTGTCTTCTCAGTCATGTTGACACTGGTCTACTACTGTTGCTTTAATGTATTGTTGTTCTGATTAATATTGTTTGTTGTAGCTGTTATTAATGGTAATCCCATGTCCACTACTACTATTATTATTACTGTTAGTCCCACCATTTATTTATATATAAATATATATATATTTGTGTATATATATACATATTATTTTATTTAAATTTTTCGATATGTATACTTTGACAATGTAAGTAATAATAACTTGCCATGTCAATAAAGTCAATTGAATTGAATTGAATAGAGAGAGAGAGAGAGAAGAGAGAGAGAGAGAGAGAGAGAGAGAGAGGAGAGAGAGCAACCCAATTGTAGAGCGATAAGAGGATAAAATGATGAAGAGATGTCAGAAGGAAGGTTGTGTCTGTGTTGAGAGAGAGAGAGCAGTAGAGATAGAGAGAGATAAGAGGATAAATGATGAAGAGATGTCAGAAGGTGTATTACATGTGTTATAAGACCATCTGCCTCTGAAGTCAGAATGTCTTTCAAGGCCATCAGGACATCTGAACCTCCATCAGTGTGATATTCAACAACAAAATACTCTGCTAAGGAATTGACAAAACACACAACACACACACCTCTAAATGTATTTGTCATTAGTCTAGATTAGTCTGTAGTCTCCAGTCACAAGGTGATGATGTGTTTTCCTTGGCACTGGAATTATCAACCGCGGATAATTTTGTGCGTTATCAGCCGTGGTCATTTTGTGCGTTATCAGCCGTGGGTCATTTTGTGTGTTAATCAGCCGTGGGTCATTTTGTGCGTTAACCTCTGTGGGTATTTTTGCCATGAGGTAAATAGAAAATAATATAATACCTGGAAATGTGTCTTTAAGCACACAATGGTACGCAGGAACACTTCAAACTAGTAGTGAACGCAGCTAAATCAAGTGTCTAAATCAACCAAGCGCTATACCTGCTCTCTTAATCTGTACCTGCTCTCTAATCTGTACCTGCTCTCTTAATCTGTACCTGCTCTCTTAATCTGTACCTGCTCTCTTAATCTGTACCCTGCCTCTTAATCTGTACCTGCTCTTAATCTGTACCTGCTCTTAATCTGTACCTGCTCTTAATCTGTACCTGCTCTCTTAATCTGTACCTGCTCTCTTAATCTGTACCTGCTCTCTTAATCTGTACCTGCTCTTACATCTGCATACCTGCTCTTAATCTGTACCTGCTCTTAATCTGTACCTGCTCTTATGAAATGCTCTTAATCTGTACCTGCTCTTATGAAATGCTCTTAATCTGTACCTGCTCTTATGAAATGCTCTTAATCTGTACCTGCTCTTATGAAATGCTCTTAATCTGTACTGCTCTTAATCTGTCCCTGCTCTCATGAAATGCTCTTAATCTGTACCTGCTCTTATGAAATGATCCTTAATCTGTACCTGCCTCTAATCTGTCCCTGCTCTTATGAAATGCTCTTAATCTGTACCTGCTCTTATGAAATGCTCTTAATCTGTACCTGCTCTTATGAAATGCCTAATCTGTCCCTCTCTTATGAAATGCTCTTAATCTGTACCTGCTCTTAATCTGTACCTGCTCTCATGAATGCTCTTAATCTGTACCTGCTCTTATGAAAATGATCTTAATCTGTACCTGCTCTTAATCTGTACCTGCTCTCTTATGAAGTGTTGTTAATCTGATTACTGCTTTGTATCGAGTTGTGTCTGTTTATACCGTGGACGCATGCGTGTCTATATGAAGTGTCTGTTTCATCTGTAAAGCACTTAACAAAATAAAACACCTTCATAAAACAACCTGCACGGATGAAGTACTCAACGATTAACAACACTAACTATCATAAGAGAGGTACAGATTAACACAGCCACTCACATAAGAGCACGGTAAACACAGATTTAACAACAACTTCATAAGAGCAGGTTACAGATTAACAACACTGATCTAAGAGCACTGTACAGCATAAAACATTCATAAAAATGCAGGTAACAGATTGAACCAACACCTATAGAGCAGGTACAGATTAGGCTCCCTAGCAGGTACGATTAAGACCTTTCATTGAGAGCAGGTAACAGATTAAGAGCAATTCCCTGAACGAGCAGGTAAGGATAGAAGCTCATAAGCTACATACCTTATAGAGCAGTACAGATTAGAGCATTCATGAGCGAGGTACAGATTTAACGAGCACAAATTTCATAAGAGCAATACAGGTACACATAAACAGAGCAATGATCTCATAAGAGCAGTCCCAACGATTCACGAGCAATTTCATAATGAGCAGGTACAGATTAAGAGCTTCCTAGAGAAGGTACCGATTAAGAGCAGGTCAGATCTGCTCTTATGAGTGTTGTTAATCTGTACCTCGCCTCTTCATGAGTGTCTGATTAATCCTGTACATAATAGGAACATGCAGACTATGAAGCGAGGCGGGTGCGGGAGCCGTCAGGGAGAAGGATTACGAGTTGAGTGGTGGGAATAAGGGCTGATCTAGCACGTGTATGGGCTGCGGAGCCACGCCGAGGCGACCGGGGTTAGGAGTAGTGAATGAGACATGGGAGACGGGTAGGCTGTATGACAGCCTGTTGTAATAATGAGCAGCGTGGTACCAGCCTACTTAATAGTATGAGACGTGTATTGTAAGTTACTGTTACCCTAGTCAATCTAGGTGAGCAATGCCTTAGATCGTGTTACAGATTCCTAGAGCTCTCCATGAACGCATATGCTCTAAATCATGATGAGCAGGCTCCTGCCTCTTATGATCGAGAATGTTGAGAGCGTATTTGCATTTAATGACAGTCACGTGGTAACAACCGATTAAAGAGCATACCAATCTATAGACCCTTTGCCCTACTACTGTATCAAAATGGAATAAAGAGCAGGGTATCGCACTCTGATCACATAAAGGCAGCCATGTACACTGTGACCTGCTAACGAGCAGGCTTATATCGTACTGGAATGGACTTAAAGCCATGTAAGCCTAGGTACGATAAAGAGTTAACCGTAGAGCGCAGTCTCGATGAAAGATGCTTACCATGATATAAGTCGAGCAGTACAGATTAAGCTAGACGTGATAGGTAACTGGATTCTTAAGAGGAATGGCTCACGTCATAACAGTTCTGTACAAATCAACGAGAGGCAAATGCTCATTAGATGAAGTAGGTCTGGTATGGAATCACTGGCTACCTGCTCTTGACTGACTGTTATCTCTGTACGCCTTTGCTACTCTACTGGACGACGCGGTGTCTTTGTTTAATTCTGTACTGCCTCTGATTTTGTTCAGGTTCAACGTGGGAGAAATCTATACGTCAGATTGGCTTTGAAAGGTAAGCCAATACAAACATACTGTAAATACACGGTACATAATATAGATTTAACAAACTAAGTGATTATTATACACCCTAATAGTATAGAGATACTGTAGATATAGAATACAGAGCCTTCAGAAAGTAGTCACACCCCATTACTTTTTCCACATGTTGTTATGTTACAGCCTGAATTTAAAATGGATTAAATTTAGATTTTTGTCACTAGTCTACAAACAATACCCCATAATGTCTAAGTGGAGTTATGTTTTTAGACATTTCTTGAGTCAACCCCTTTGTTATGTCCTAAATAAGTTCAGGAATAAAAATGTGCTCAACAAGTCACATAATAAGTTGCATGGACTCTGTGTGCAATAATAGTGTTTAACATGATTTTTGAATGACTACCTCATCTCTGTACCCAACATATACAATTATCTGTAAGGTCCATCAGTCGAGCAGTGAATTTCAAACACAGATTCAACCACAAAGACCAGGGAGGTTTTCCAATGCCTCGCAAAGAAGTGCACCTATTGGTAGATGGGTACAAATAATATGAAAAATCTGACATTGAATATCCCTTTGAGCATGGTGAAGTTATTAATTACACTTTGGATGGCGTAGCAATATACCCAGTCGCTACAAAGATACAGGCGTCCTTCCTAACTCAGTTGCCGGAGAGGAAGGAAACTGCTCAGGGATTTCATCATGAGGCCAATGGTGATTTTAAAACCGTTAGAATTTAATGGCTGTGATAGGAKAAAACTGAGGATGGATCAACAACATTGTAGTTACTCCACAATACTAATCTAATTGACAGAGTGAAAAGAAGGAAGCCTGTACGTAATAATAATATTCCAAAACATGCATCCTGTTTGCAACAAGGCACTAAAGTAATACTGCAAAAAATGTGTCAAAGCAATTAACTTTTTGTACTGAATACAAATTGTTATGTTTGGGGAAAATCCAATAGAACACATTACTGAGTACCATTCTACATATTTTCAAGCATGGTGGTGGCTGCATCATGTTATGGGTATGCTTGTAATCATTAAGGACTGGGGAGTTTTTTAGGATAAAAAAGAAACGGAATGGAGCTAAGCACAGGCAAAATCCTAGCAGAAAACCTGGTTCAGTCTGTTTTCCACCAGACACTGGGAGATGAATTTACCTTTCAGCAGGACAATAACCTACAACACAAGGCCAAATCTACACTGCAGTTGCTCACCAAGAAGAAAGTGATTGTTCCTGAGTGGCCAAGTTACAGTATTGACTTAAATCTGCTTGAAAATCTATAGCAAGACTTAAAAATGGTTGTCAAGCTATGATCAACAACCAATTTGACAGGTGTGCAAATTTCTTAGAGACTCAACCAGAAAGACTCACAGTTGTAATCGCTGCCAAAGGTGATTCTAACATGTATTGACTCAGGGGTGTGAATACTTATGTAAATGAGATATTTATGTATTTCATTTTTTTTTTTAAATGTGCTAACATTTTAAAACACATTTTGTTCACTTTGTCATTATGGGGTATTGTATGTAGATGGGTGAGGAAAAATGGAATCCATTTTGAATTCAGGCTGTAACACAACAACATGTGGAATAAGTCAAGGAGTAGCTCCCGACTGGTGCCGTGGTCTACGACACTGCATCGCAGTGCAAGAAGAAGGCAGGTCCTACAGGCCCTGTTTCTCACCTTCTTAACACACATATCAACAAGGCAGGTCCTACAGGCCCTGTGTTCTACCTTCTTAACACACTATCAACAAGGCAGGTCCTACAGGCCCTCAGTTTCTACCTTCTTACAACACTATCAACAAGGCAGGTCCTACAGGCCCTAGTTCTACCTTCTTAACAACACTATCAACAAGGCAGGTCCTACAGGCCCTTTCTACCTTCTTAACAACACTATCAACAAGGCAGGTCCTACAGGCCCTCGTTTCTACCTTTTAACAACACTATCAACAAGGC
This sequence comes from Salvelinus sp. IW2-2015, assembly GCF_002910315.2. Lineage (NCBI taxonomy): Eukaryota > Metazoa > Chordata > Actinopteri > Salmoniformes > Salmonidae > Salvelinus > Salvelinus sp. IW2-2015. The sequence continues at coordinate 71,822 of NW_019944996.1, forward strand.
AGGTCCTACAGGCCCTCGTTTCTACCTTCTTAACAACACTATCAACAAGGCAGGTCCTACAGGCCCTAGTTTCTACCTTCTTAACAACACTATCAACAAGGCAGGTCCTACAGGCCCTCGTTTCTACCTTCTTAACAACACTATCAACAAGGCAGGTCCTACAGGCCCTAGTTTTGTCTCACCTGGATTACTATTCAGTCGTGTGGTCAGGTGCCACAAAGATGGACTTTGGATAATATCAATTGGCTCAGAACAGGGCAGCACAGCTGGCCCTTGGATGTACACAGAGAGCTAACATTAATAGTCTGCATGTTAATCTCTCATGGCTCAAAGTGGAGGAGAGATTGACTTCATCACTGCTTGTATTTATGAGAGATATTGACATGTTGAATGTACCGAGCTGTCTGATTAAACTACTAGCACACAGCTCGGACACCCATGCATACCCCACAAGACATGCCACAAGAAGTCTCTTCACAGTCCCCAAGTCCAGAAAAGACTATGTGAGGTGCACAGTACTACATAGAGTCATGACTACATGGAACTCTATTCCCACATCAGGTAACTGATGCAGCAGTAGAATCAGATTTAAAAAACAGATAAAAATACACCTGCGAAGGGGACTGCGAAGAGACACATACACAGGCACAGACACACGTACACATGATTTGACGCAAATCTACACACACGTACACATGGCTGTTGTGTTGTAAATATGTGATAGTGGAGTAGTGGCCTGAGGGAACACACTGAATGTGTTGGGTAACTTGTTAAGAAATGTAATTTCATTTAATATTTAAAATTGTATATAACTGCCTTAATGTTGCTGGACCCCAGGAAGAGTAGCTGCTGCCTTGGCAGGAACTAATGGGGTCCATAATAAACCCCAGGAAGAGTAGCTGCTGCCTTGCGGAACTAATGGGATCCATAATCCCAGGAAGAGTAGCTGCTGCTTGGCAGGAACTAATGGGGATCCATAATAACCCCAGGAAGAGTAGCTGCTGCCTTGGCAGGAACTAATGGGGATCCATAATAAACCCCAGGAAGAGTAGCTGCTGCTTGGCAGGAACTAATGGGGATCCATAATAAACCCCAGGAAGAGTAGCTGCTGCCTTGGCAGGAACTAATGGGGATCCTTAATAAACCCCAGGAAGAGTAGCTGCTGCCTTGGCAGGAACTAATGGGGATCCATAATAAACCCTAGGAAGAGTAGCTGCTGCCTTGGCAGGAACTAATGGGGATCCATAATAAACCCCAGGAAGAGTAGCTGCTGCCTTGACATGACTAATGGGGATCCATAATAACCCCAGGAAGAGTAGCCGCTGCCTTGGCAGGAACTAATGGGGATCCATAATAAACCCCAGGAAGAGTAGCCGCTGCCTTGGCAGGAACTAATGGGGATCCATAATAAACCCCAGGAAGAGTAGCTGCGCCTTGACAGGAACTAATGGGGATCCATAATAAACCCCAGGAAGAGTAGCCGCTGCTTGGCAGGAACTAATGGGATCACATAATAAACCCCAGGAAGAGTAGCTGCTGCTTTGGCAGGAACTAATGGGGATCCATAATAAACCCCAGGAAGAGTAGCCGCTGCCTTGGCAGGAACTAATGGGGATCCATAATAAACCCCAGGAAGAGTAGCTGCGCTGCTTTGGCAGGAACTAATGGGGATCCATAATAAACCCCAGGAAGAGTAGCTGCTGCTTTGGCAGGAACTAATGGGGATCCATAATAAACCCCAGGAAGAGTAGCCACTGCCTTGGCAGGAACTAATGGGGATTCATAATAAATAAAATACAAATGGAGAAGACTTAAAATACCCCACTAGTCTAACTTAATATATAAATGTTTTAATGAGTTAACCCAATGAGCTCTATCTATCCATGTATGGAACTATCTTGGTGAGCTTGAGTCACCAGATGTCTGAAGAGAATGTGGACGTATTGTCCCACTGGGCTACAGAATAGAAGGCCTTCATTCTCAATTGACTAAAACCCTTATCCATATACTATATTTCCAACAGCATGACGGCTGTAGGTGAAATATTACACAGTATATTCTAGGGGACTTTTATCCTTTGTGTTTTGTAAAGAATGTGTCTTTCTCTACTCTTAACCTGAGGGCTTTTTTAAAATCAGGTTTTATGGTATATATATATAATAATAATAATAATAATAACTTTATTTAAGTTTATATGTGAACGTGTGTATTGTATATACAGTGCTTTCTGAAAGTATACATATCCCTTAACTTATTATATAACTTTATATATATATTATATAACTTATATAACTATATATTTATCCTTCCCCTTCAGAACAGGTACTGCAGTGATACTATCTTTA
>NW_019944996.1:75726-82464 GCF_002910315.2 Salvelinus sp. IW2-2015
AAGACTGCCAGACCTAATGAGGTTAACATGCATCAGATAGGGCTTGTGACAGACTGCCAGACCTAATGAGGTTTAACATGTATCGATAGGGCTTGTTGACAGACTGCCAGACCTAATGAGGTTTAACATGCATCAGATTGGGCTTGTTGAAAGACTGCCAGACCTAATGAGGTTTAACATGCATCAGATAGGGCTTGTGACAGACTGCCAGACCTAATGAGGTTTAACATGTATCAGATAGGGCTTGTTGACAGACTGCCAGACCTAATGAGGTTTAACATGCATCCGATAGGGCTTGTTGACAAACTGCCAGACCTAATGAGGTTTAACATGCATCCGATAGGGCTTGTTGACAGACTGCCAGACCTAATGAGGTTTAACATGCATTAACTGAAACCACACGTTGAGAAGTACAGGTCAGAACCATCAAGAGCCTTTAGAAACCTAAGTTGTGTCCCAAATGGCACTCAATTCCCTACACATAGCACGGCCAGAACCCAATCGACCTGGTCAGAAGTAGGCACTATGAAGGGAATATGGTGCCAATTGGGACACATGTCAGATCTCTGGCCACACATATACATTACATTAAGTGGTGTGTCTTGGTACTTATTGGAGAACCCGGCTCGCGCTACTTAAGGATATTTGGAAGTGGACTGTATACAAGCCTTCCAAACTCAATCTGTGGTGGCTAGTGGCTGGACAAATGGGAGGATAGACTCATTGTAATGTTGGGATGGAATCAATGGAACGTTATCAAACACATTCCTCGGCTTAAAGGCACACCAGCCTCCACTGAAACACTGAATTGAGCAGAAATACATTGAGATCCTTCACTTGTATTACCCAGAATACAACGAGAAGTGTAGGAATTTCAATGGGACAAATCGTTTACTGAACCTTAAACCTCAAATAAATCCTCTAATAAATATTGTGGACATTGAGCAAGTGAACTGCTTGGAGTAACCCTGGATTGTAAACTGTCGAGGTGAAAACAAATTGATGCAACAGTAGCTAAGATGGGAGAAGTCTGTCCATAATAAAGCACTGCTCTGCCTTCTTAACAAACACTGTCAACAAGGCAGGTCCTACAGGCCGGTTCTACCTTCTTAACAACACTGTCAACAAGGCAGGTCCTACAGGCCCTAGTTTCTACCTTCTTAACAACACTATCAACAAGGCAGGTCCTACAGCCCTAGTTTTCACCTTCTAACAGCACTATCAACAAGGCAGGTCCTACAGGCCCTAGTTTCTACCTTCTAACAGCACTATCAACAAGGCAGGTCCTACAGGCCCTAGTTTCTACCTTCTTAACAACACTATCAACAAGCAGGTCCTACAGGCCCTGGTTTCTACTTCTTAACAGCACTATCAACAAGGCAGGTCCTACAGGCCCTAGTTTCTACCTTCTTAACAACACTATCAACAAGGCAGGTCCTACAGGCCTAGTCTCTACCTTCTTAACAACACTATCAACAAGGCAGGTCCTACAGGCCCTAGTTTCTACCTTCTTAACAACACTATCAACAAGGCAGGTCCTACAGGCCCTCGTTTCTACCTTCTTAACAACACTATCAACAAGGCAGGTCTACAGGCCCTCTTTCTACCTTCTTAACAACACTATCAACAAGGCAGGTCCTACAGGCCCTAGTTTCTACCTTCTTAACAACACTATCAACAAGGCAGGTCCTACAGGCCCTCTTTCTACCTTCTTAACAACACTATCAACAAGGCAGGTCCTACAGGCCCTCGTTTCTACCTTCTAACAACACTATCAACAAGGCAGGTCCTACAGGCCCTCGTTTCTACCTTCTTAACAACACTATCAACAAGGCAGGTCCTACAGGCCCTAGTTTCTACCTTCTTAACAACACTATCAACAAGGCAGGTCCTACAGGCCCTCGTTTCTACCTTCTTAACAACACTATCAACAAGGCAGGTCCTACAGGCCCTAGTTTTGTCTCACCTGGATTACTATTCATCGTGTGGTCAGTGCCACAAAGATGGACTTTGGATAATATCAATTGGCTCAGAACAGGGCAGCACAGCTGGCCCTTGGATGTACACAGAGAGCTAACATTAATAGTCTGCATGTTAATCTCTCATGGCTCAAAGTGGAGGAGAGATTGACTTCATCACTGCTTGTATTTATGAGAGATATTGACATGTTGAATGTACCGAGCTGTCTGATTAAACTACTAGCACACAGCTCGGACACCCATGCATACCCACAAGACATGCCACAAGAAGTCTCTTCACATCCCCAAATCCAGAAGAGACTATGTGAGGTGCACAGTAAACATAGAGTCATGACTACATGGAACTCTATTCCACACAGGTAACTGATGCAGCAGTAGAATCAGATTTAAAAAACAGATAAAAATACACCTGCGAAGGGGACTGCGAAGAGACACATACACAGGCACAGACACACGTACACATGATTTGACGCAAAATCTACACACACGTACACATGGCTGTTGTGTTGTAAATATGTGATAGTGGAGTAGTGGCCTGAGGGAACACACTGAATGTGTTGGGTAACTTGTTAAGAAATGTAATTTCATTTAATTTTAAAATTGTATATAACTGCCTAATGTTGCTGGACCCCAGGAAGAGTAGCTTGCTGCCTTGGCAGGAACAATGGGGATCCATAATAAACCCAGGAAGAGTAGCTGCTGCCTTGGCAGGAACTAATGGGGATCCATAATAAACCCCAGGAAGAGTAGCTGCTGCCTTGGCAGGAACTAATGGGGATCCATAATAAACCCCAGGAAGAGTAGCTGCTGCCTTGGCAGGAACTAATGGGATCCATAATAAACCCCAGGAAGAGTAGCTGCTGCCTTGCAGAACTAATGGGGATCCATAATAAACCCCAGGAAGAGTAGCTGCTGCCTTGGCAGGAACTAATGGGGATCCTTAATAAACCCCAGGAAGAGTAGCTGCTGCCTTGGCAGGAACTAATGGGGATCCATAATAAACCCTAGGAAGAGTAGCTGCTGCCTGGCAGGAACTAATGGGATCCATAATAAACCCCAGGAAGAGTAGCTGCTGCCTTGACATGAACTAATGGGGATCCAAATAAACCCAGGAAGAGTAGCCGCTGCCTTGGCAGGAACTAATGGGTCCATAATAAAAACCCAGGAAGAGTAGCCGCTGCCTTGGCAGGAACTAATGGGGATCCATAATAAACCCCAGGAAGAGTAGCTGCTGCCTTGACAGGAACTAATGGGGATCCATAATAAACCCCAGGAAGAGTAGCATCAACAAGCCCTATCTGATGCATGTTAAACCTCATTAGGTCTCTCACAGCCTTTACTGCTCAGCCCAGAACTGGCTTCCTATTCCGCAACAAAGCATCCTTCACTCATGCTGCCAAACATACCCTTGTAAAACTGACCATCCTACCAATCCTCGACTTCGATGATGTCATTTACAAAATAGCCTCCAATACCCTACTCAATAAATTGGATGCAGTCTATCACAGTGCCATCCGTTTTGTCTCCAAAGCCCCATATACTACCCACCACTGCGACCTATACGCTCTCGTTGGTTGGCCCTCGCTTCATACTCATCGCTTCGTTCCTTCACCTCCCTTATCTCACCTCACTTGCTCACATTGTATATAGACTTATTTTTCTACTTTATTATTGACTGTATGTTTGTTTTACTCCATGTGTAACTCTGTGTTGTTGTATGTGTCGAACTGCTTTGCTTTATCTTGGCCAGGTCGCAATTGTAAATGAGAACTTGTTCTCAACTTGCCTACCTGGTTAAATAAAGGTGAAATAAAAATAAAATAAATAAATGTGCGGCAGGACCAAATTGGAAAGATAGGTAGGAGAAAGGCCATGTAATGCTTTGTAGGTTAGCAGTAAAACCATGACATCAGCTCTAGCCTTAACAGGAAGCCAGTATAGAGAGACTAGCACTRGAGTAATATGATACAATTTTGGGGTTCTTGTCAAGATTCTAGCAGCCATGTTTAGCACAAACTGTAGTTTATTTAGTGCTTTATCCGGGTAGCAGGAAAGTAGAGCATTGCAGTAGTCTAACCTAGAAGTAACAAAAGTATGGATACTTTTTTCGGCATCATTTTTGGAGAAGAACGTTTCAGATTTTTGCAATGTTACGTAGATGGAAAAAAGCTGTCCTTTAAATATTCTTGAGAGGTTCGTCAAAAGAGAGATCAGGGTCCAGAGTAACGCCGAGGTCCTTCACAGTTTTATTTGAGACAACTGTACAACCATCAAGATTAATTGTCAGATCCAACAGAAGATGTCTTTGTTTCTTGGGACCTAGAACTAGTATCTCTGTTTTGTCCGAGTTTAAAAGTAACAAATGTGCCACCATCCACTTCCTTATGTCTGCAACACAGGCTTCCAGGGAGGGCAATTTTGGGGCTTCTCCATGTTTCATCGAAATGTACAGCTGTGTGTCGTCTGCATAGCAGTGAAGTTAATATTATGTTTCCGAATGACATCACCAAGAGGTAAAATATACAGTGAAAACAATAGTGGTCCTAAAACGGAACCTTGAGGAACACAGAAATTTACAATTGATTTGTCAGAAGACAAACCATCCACAGAGACAAACTGATATCTTTCCGACAGACAAGATTTAAACAAGGCCAGAACTTGTCCGTGTAGACCAACTAGGGTTTCCAATCTCTCCAAAAGAATGTGATGATCGATGGTATCAAAAGCAGCACTAAGGTCTAGGAGCACGAGGACAGATGCAGAGCCATGGTCTGACGCCATTAAAAGGTAATTTACCACCTTCACGAGTGTTGTCTCAGTGCTGTGATGGGGTCTAAAACTAGACTGAAGCATTTCGTATACATTGTTTGTCTTCAGGAAGGCAGTGAGTTGCTGCGCAACAGCTTTTTCTAAACTTTTTGAGAGGAATGGAAGATTCGATATAGGCCGATAGTTTTTTATATTTTCCGGGTCAAGGTTTGGCTTTTTCAAGAGAGGCTTTATTACTGCCACTTTTAGTGAGTTTGGTACACATCCGGTGGATAGAGAGCCGTTTATTATGTTCAACATAGGAGGGCCAAGCACAGGAAGCAGCTCTTTCAGTAGTTTAGTTGTAATAGGGTCCAGTATGCAGCTTGAAGGTTTAGAGGCCANTATGTTCAACATAGGAGGGCCAAGCACAGGAAGCAGCTCTTTCAGTAGTTTAGTTGTAATAGGGTCCAGTATGCAGCTTGAAGGTTTAGAGGCCAAGACTATTTTCATCAATGTGTCAAGAGATATAGGATAAAAAAACTTGAGTGTCTCCTTTGATCCTAGGTCCTGGCAGTGTTGTGCAGACTCAGGACAACTGAGCTTTGGAGAAATACTCAGATTTAAAGAGAAGTCCGTAATTTGCTTTCTAATGATCATGAAGTGAAAGCCATCCTCTCTTGGGGAATGCTGATTTTTAGTTAGCTTTGCGACACTATCAAAAATAAATTTAGGATTGTTCTTATTCTCTTCAATTAAGTTGTAAAAATAGGATGATTCGAGCAGCAGTGATCTTCGATATTGCACGATACTGTCTTTCCATTTCAATTTTCTGGAAGCTTGCTTCAGAGCTCGGGTATTTTCTGTATTCCAGGGAGCTAGTTTCTTATGACAAATGTTTTTTGTTTTTAGGGGTGCGACTGCATCTAGGGTATTTCGCAAGGTTAATTTTAGTTCCTCAGTTAGGTGGTTAACTGATTTTTGTACTCTGACGTCCGTGGGTAGGTGGAGGGAGTCTGGAAGGGCATCTAGGAATCTTTGGGTTGTCTGAGAATTTATAGCACGGCTTTTGATGATCCTTGGTTGGGGTCTGAGCAGATTATTTGTTGCGATTGCAAACGTAATAAAATGGTGGTCCGATAGTCCAGGATTATGAGGAAAAACATTAAGATCTACAACATTTATTCCATGGGACAAAACTAGGTCCAGAGTATGACTGTGGTAGTGAGTAGATCCAGAGACTTATTGGACTAAACCCACTGAGTCGATGATGGCTCCGAAAGACTTTTGGAGTGGGTCTGTGGACTTTTCCATGTGAATATTAGTCACCAAACATTTTAATATTATCTGCCATGACTACAAGGTCCGATAGGATTTCAGGGAACTCAGTGAGGAATGCTGATACGGCCCAGGAGGCCTGTAAACAGTAGCTATAAAAAGTGATTGAGTAGGCTGCATAGATTTCATGACTAGAAGCTCAAAAGTTGAAAATGCAGTGTTTTTTGGTGGGGTTAATTGAAATTTGCTGTCATAAATGTTAGCAACACCTCCTCCTTTGCGGGATGCGTGGGGGATATGGTCACTAGTGTAACCAGGAGGAGAGGCCTCATTTAACACAGTAAATTAATCAGGCTTAAGCCATGTTTCAGTCAGGCCAATCACATCAAGATTATGATCAGGGATTAGTTCATTGACTATAACTGTCTGGAAGTGAGGGATCTAACATTAAGTTGCCCTATTTTGAAATGTGAGTATCACGATCTCTTTCAATAATGGCAAGAATGGAGGTCTTTTATTCTAGTGAAATTGCCAAGGCGAACACGCATGTTTAGTTTGCCCAACCTAGATTGAGGCACAACACTGTCGTCGTCTGTCTGTCTGTCTGTCTGTCTGTCTGTCTGTCTGTCTGTCTGTCTGTCTGTCTGTCTGTCTGTGTCTGTCTGTCTGTCTGTCGTCTGTCTGTCTGTCTTCTGTTGCTGTCTGTTCTGTCTGTAATGTCTGTCTGTCTGCT
>NW_019944997.1:0-5936 GCF_002910315.2 Salvelinus sp. IW2-2015
ACTACTATAAAACTTATAACCAGTCAACTACCATACTACCCAGTAACTACCATTACTATAACTAATAACCAGTACTACCACTTACCTATAACTTAACCAGTCACTACCATTACTATAACTATAACCAGTCACTACCATTACTACTTCCAGTAACTACCATTACTATAATCTATAACCAGTCACTAACCATACTATAACTTATAACCAGTAACTACCATTACTATAACTACAACCAGTCACTACCATTACTACTGCAGACACTACCCTACTATTAACTATAACCCAGGCACTACCATTACTATAACTATAACCAGTCATTACATACTATATAAACAGACACTACCATTACTATAACTATAACCAGTCTACATACCATTAACTACTGCAGTCACTACCATTCACTAAACTATTAACCAGTTCACTACCATTACATAATAAACCAGTCACTACCCAATTACTACTGCAGACACTTACCACACTATAACTATAACCAGGCCACTACCATACTATAATATAACCAGTCATTACCATTACTATAACTATAACCAGGCACTACACATTACTTATAACTATAACCCAGTCATTACCATTTACTTAATAATCTATAACCCGAGTAGACTACCAATTACTAAACTACAAACCAGTCACTACCATTACTACTGCAGTCACTACCATTACTATAACTATAACCATCACTTACGCATTACTATATATTATAACAGACACTACCATTACTATGCAGTTCAATTACCCCACTACTGTCACAACTTCCGCCACAAGGTTATGTCCCTCTCCTTGTTACAGGTGCGTGAGTTCGTCGGCGGACGTCATCCTGAACCTTCTAGGCCAATCACTGATCCATTTTTCATTATTCCAGGTTTTGTCGCTGTGTCTCACATCACCACCTGGTTTCAATACACCTCATTACATGTTGTGTATTCTTAACCCCTATGTTTTACCTCTATGTCTTTGTCCGGTGATTGTTCCCTGTATTGTACTCGAAGTCCTATGTGTTCTGTTATGGTTGTTATTTCGGCTATATGCGACGGCGTTTATTGACATAATACACACTTTTCTTTTATTTGTATCATGTTGGTTTTTTGGAGTTTCGTGAGCTTATATCTACATTAAAGATACTCTGTTTTTATACCACAGTCTATCATCTCCTAGCGCGCCTGACTTCCCTGCCACCAAAACACCCGCACCACACTACAATACTATAATTATATAACCAGTCACTACAACTACTATAATTATAGACCCAGTCACTTACAAACTCTATAACTATAACCAGTCACTACCATTACTTACTGCAGACACTACCACTTTACTATAACTAAACCAGTCACTACCACTTACGCTATTAAACCATAAACCAGTTCCACTACAATACTACCCTATAAACTTATAACCAGGACACTACAACCTAACTATAACCTATAACACTCACTACAATACTTACTCCAAGTCAAACACAAAACTATCTTATAACTAATTAACCAGTCACTACCATTACTATAACTATAACAAGTACTACACTATTAACATAAACTATAAAACCACTCACTTTACCCCATTACGTACTCCAGTCACACAACTACTTATAACTATAACCAGTTCACTACCATTACTATAACTATAACCAGTCACTACCATTACTATTAAACTATAACCAGTCACTACCATTATATAACTATAACCAGTCAACTACCATATTATAACTATCAACCAGCAACTACCATTATTTATAACTAAACCAGTCCTACAATACTATAACATAACCAGTCAACTACCATTTTATTAACTATAACCAGTCACTTACCATTATTATAACTATAACCAAGTCGACTACCATTATTATAACTATAACCCAGTCACTACAAACTACTTTAATTATAAACAAGTCACTACCATTACTATTAACTATAACCAAGTCACTACATACTACTGCAGACACTTACTTTACTACTATAATTATATCCAGTCCAGCTATCATTACTATTAACTATAACCATCACTACCATTACTGCCGCAGCACTACCACTACTGTAACTTATTACAAACCTTTTTTTTCTTTAACTTAGCAAGGAACACCATAATTTTCTTCAGGAATTGTACTTCTCTAGTTAACTTTTTGTAATTGTTTTACTTTCACTTTACATGTAACAGGGAACCATTAGAACCAGTGGTCTCATTACAATGGTGCCACTGAGGTTAGAACAATTCAAAGATGATCAATTGCAATTACTAAAAAAACTACAAATAAAGAATCAACACTACCAGCTTCAAACCCATAGACTAGAGACTAGAGGACTCAAGAGTTAACCATCCCTTGAAGAATGGATTTACCTAGATCCATAGAACTAGAGTGATCTCAGGAGTTAACCATCCCTTGAAGACGGTACTAGATCCATAGAGGACTAGAGTGATCTTCTAGGATTTAACATCCCTGAAGGACGGGAGTTACCTAGATCCATAAGAGACTAGAGTGATCGTCAGGAGTTAACCATCCCTGGAAGACGGAGTACCTAGATCCATGAGACTAGAAGTTATCTATCTCAGGAGTTAACCATCCCTGAAGACGGAGTTACCTAGGATCCATAGCAGACTAGAAGTGATTCAGGACTTAACCATCCCTGAGACGGAGTTACCTAGATCCATAGAGGACTAGAGTGATCCCCAGGAGGTTAAAACCCCCCCATTCCCTGAAGACGCAGACGGAGTTACCTAGATCCATAGAGACTAGAGTGATCTCAGGAGTTAACCATCCCTGAAGACGGAGTTACCTAGATCCATAGAGACTAGAGTGAGAGTTAACCATCCCTGAAAACAGATTTGGTCTTTCACATATGTTTTAACAGTGAAGTGAGGTATGATGTAAACTTGCTGAGAAGAACTTAATAAACAAAAATGGAGTAATGAAGTGATCTACGGAATTATAGTGAGGACCAGCCAACCTTCTGATACGGGAGGCAGAGAGATGAGTATTAAACCTGTCACCTGTGATGAAGCTAAGTGCACTATGGTAGATTGCATCCAAATGTTTTAGGGTAGTGGCTGCCTCATCATGCTGGTGTCACCATTTTAAAGTTTGTTTTTTTACCTTTATTTAACTAGGCAAGTCAGTTAAGAACAAATTCTTTTTTACAATGACGGCCTACGAACAGTGGGTTAACTGCCTTGTTCAGGGGCAGAACGACAGATTTTTACCTTGTCAGCTCGGGGATTCAATCTAGCAACCTTTTGGTTACAAGTCCAATGCTCTAACCACTAGGCTACCTGCCACCCCCTGCCACCATAGTCAAGAGCTGGCAGGAAAGTTGACTGTACAATCTGCTTCCTGCTGTTTATTTAAAGAGTTGGGCTAACTTTATTATTATTTTAAGATTGTTCTAATTCGAGACATACATACAGCCTACATGTGACATTATTGAAATATTCCCATGTCATGTTAATGGGGAACAAACATGGTCGCCGTACAATGTGGTAGTGTCAATGCATCATAATCCAGAAACATCAATGTCCCAACTCTTTAATGCATGGCCCTGCTAGTTACTAAAGAAAAGACTTTCCAGGATGATAGATATCTGACAAGACACAAACACAGGGAAGAGAGGAAAAAGTGTTGACCCACAAACTGAGCCCAGTCAAACCCAGACCAGTCCCAGTCAAATCCAGCCCAGTCCCAGTCTAAACCAGCTCAGTCCCATCCTAACCAATCCTAACCCAGTCTAGCCCTAGCCTAAACCAGCTCAGTCCCAGCCTAACCCAGCCCAGGCCAGGCCAGGGCCCAGAGCAGAGAACAGGGAGATGGAGGGCCAGTTGACTAGCGAAAAAATAACAACCAAGGACTAGGATAAACATCTGCCCCACAAACATCTCCAAACACACACCGATCACACTCCTGCTAACAGAGAGGGAGACGACACACACACACACACACACACCACACACACACACCACACACACACACACACACACACACACACACACACCACACACACACACACACACACACCACACACACACACACAACACACACACACACACACACACACACACACACACACACACACAACACACACACACAACAACACTGACAGAAATTGTTAAAGAATACAGAGCTAAACACTGAATGAAGGACACATTTAAAAAGAAAAGGAAACAACATATGCCTATTAGACTAAATAAAGGTGAGCTGCTAAGAAGTTTTATAATCCAGAAGCAGTCCTGATAGTTCTGTTATTAAGAGAAGAGTTACTTAGATAGCCAGTGGAAGTGGGTTTTAATCAGTGTCGACTGCTAGAGTGTGTTAGTGCAGATTAGAATTCCTAAAAAATATTTAGTTTCCTCTGTAGTTAGGACAGGAAGTAGAACTGTCTCCTCTTCTGCTGCTCTTGTTAACTGGCGCTGGTCTTCCTGTTTTGAGATTCTTACTGACAGTGCTACGAACCCTCTCTCTCTCTCTCTCTTCCTCTCTCTCCTCTTCTCTCTCTGTCGTTCTCACCTCCCTCTCTCTCATCTTCCTCTCTCTGTCGTTCTCACCTCCCTCTCTCTCCTCTTCCTCTCTCTGTCATTCTCACCTCCCTCTCTCTCATCTTCCTCTCTCTGTCGTCTCTCCTCCCTCTCTCTCCTCTTCCTCTCTCTGTCGTTCTCACCTCCCTCTCTCTCCTCTTCCTCTCTCTGTCTTCTCAACCTCCCTCTCTCCTCTTCTCTCTTCTGTCGTTCTCACCTCCCTCTCTCCTCTCCTCTCTCTTCTCTCACCTCCTCTCCTCTTCCTCTCTCTTGCCTCTCACTCCTCTCTCTTTCCTCTCTCTGTCGTTCACCTCCCTCTCTTTCTCTTCCTCTCTCTGTCGGTCTCACCTCCCTCTCTCCTCTTCCTCTCTCTGTCGTTCTCACCTCCCTCTCTCTTCTTCCTCTCTCTGTCATTCTCACCTCGCTCCTCTCCTCTTCCTCTCTCTGTCGTTCTCACCTCCCTCTCTCCTCTTCCTCTCTCTGTCGGTCTCACCTCCCTCTCTCTCATCTTCCTCTCTCTGTCGTTCTCACCTCCCTCTCTCTCCTCTTCCTCTCTCTGTCGGGCTCACCCCCTCACTCTCCTCTTGCTCTCTCTGTACTCTCACCTCCCTCTCTCTCATCTTCCTCTCTCTGTCGGTCTCACCCCCCTCTCTCTCATCTTCCTCTCTCTGTCGCGTCCTACCTCCCTCGCTCTCACTCTTCCTCTCTCTGTCGTTCTCACCTCCCTCTCTCTCATGTTCCTCTCTCTGTCGGTCTCACCTCCCTCTCTCTCCATCTTCCTCTCTCTGTCGGTCTCACCTCGCTTGCTCTCATCTTCCTCTCTCTGTCGTTCTCACCTCTCTCTCTCATGTTCCTCTCTCTGTCGGTCTCACCTCCCTCTCTCCATCTTCCTCTCTCTGTCGTTCTCACATCCCTCTCTCATCTTCCTCTCTCTGTCGTTCTCACCTCCCTCTCTCTCATTTTCCTCTCTCTGTTGGTCTCACCTCCCTCTCTCAACTTCCTCTCTCTCTTCTCACCTCCCTCTTTCTCCCTTTCCTCTCTTTCTTCTCACCTCCCTCTCTCATCTTCCTCTCTTCTTCGTTCCACCTCCTCTCTCTCATCTTCCTCTCTCTGTCATTCTCACCTCCTCTCTTTCATCTTCTCTCTCTCTCTCTCACCTCCCTCTCTCTCCTCTCTCTCTCTTGTCGTTCCACCTCCCTCTCGCTCCATCTTCCTCTCTCTTGTCGTTCTCACATCCCTCTTCTCATCTTCCTCTCTCTGTCGTTCTCACCTCCTTCTCTCATTCTTCCTCTCTCTCTTCCACCTCCCTCTCTCTCCTCTCTCTCTCTTCTCACCTCCCTCTCCCTCTCTCTCCTCTCTCTCTCCTCTAGGTAAGGTAGATAGCAGACCTGGCCCTCTCCACCCACTGTCACCACTACATA
>NW_019944997.1:9458-25665 GCF_002910315.2 Salvelinus sp. IW2-2015
CAACATATGCCTATAGACTAAATAAAGGTGAGCGGCTAAGAAGTTATAATCCAGAAGGCAGTCCTGATAGTTCTGTATTAAGAGAAGAGTTACTTAGATAGCCAGTGGAAGTGGTTTTAATCAGTGTCGACTGCTAGAGTGTGTTAGTGCAAGTTAGAATTCCTAAAAAATATTTAGTTTCCTCTGTAGTTAGGACAGGAAGTAGAACTGTGCTCCTCTTCTGCTGCTCTTGTTAACTGGCGCTGGTCTTCCTGTTTTGAGATTCTTACTGACAGTGCTACGAACCCTCTCTCTCTCTCCTCTTCCTCCTCTCCTCTTCCTCTCTCTGTCGTTCTCACCTCCCTCTCTCATCTTCCTCTCTCTGTCGTTCTCACCTCCTCTCTCTCCCTCTTCCTCTCTCTGTCATTCTCACCTCCCTCTCTCTCATCTTCCTCTCTCTGTCGTCTCCACCTCCCTCTCTCTCCTCTTCCTCTCTCTGTCGTTCTCACCTCCCTCCTCTCTCTTCCTCTCTCTGTCATTCTCACCTCCCTCTCTCCTCTTCCTCTCTCTGTCGTTCTCACCTCCCTCTCTCCTCTTCCTCTCTCTGTCGGTCTCACCTCCCTCTCTCCTCTTCCTCTCTCTGTCCTTCTCACCTCCCTCTCTCCTCTTCCTCTCTCTGTCGTTCTCACCTCCCTCTCTTTCCTCTTCCTCTCTCTGTCGGTCTCACCTCCCTCTCTCCTCTTCCTCTCTCTGTCGTTCTCACCTCCCTCTCCTTCTTCCTCTCTCTGTCATTCTCACCTCGCTCTCTCTCCTCTTCCTCTCTCTGTCGTTCTCACCTCCCTCTCTCCTCTTCCTCTCTCTGTCGGTCTCACCTCCCTCTCTCTCATCTTCCTCTCTCTGTCGTTCTCACCTCCCTTCTCTCCTCTTTCCTCTCTCTGTCGGTCACCTCCCTCACTCTCCTCTTGCTCTCTCGTCGTTCTCACCTCCCTCTCTCTCATCTTCCTCTCTCTGTCGGTCTCACCTCCTCTCTCTCATCTTCCTCTCTCTGTCGGTCCTACCTCCCTCGCTCTCATCTTCCTCTCTCTGTCGTTCTCACCTCCCTCTCTCTCATGTTCCTCTCTCTGTCGGTCTCACCTCCCTCTCTCTCCATCTTCCTCTCTCTGTCGGTCTCACCTCGCTTTGCTCTCATCTTCCTCTCTCTGTCGTTCTCACCTCCCCCTCTCTCATGTTCCTCTCTCTGTCGGTCTCACCTCCCTCTCCCATCTTCCTCTCTCTGTCGTTCTCACATCCCTCTCTCATCTTCCTCTCTCTGTCGTTCTCACCTCCCTCTCTCTCATTTCCTCTCTCTGTTGGTCTCACCTCCCTCTCTCAACTTCCTCTCTCTCTTCTCACCTCCCTCTTCTCCTCTTCCTCTCTTTCTTCTCACCTCCCTCTCTCATCTTCCTCTCTCTGTCGTTCTCACCTCCTCTCTCTCATCTTTCTCTCTCTGTCATTCTTCACCTCCCTCTCTCTCATCTTCCTCTCTCTCTTCTCACCTCCTCTCTCTCCTCCTCTCTCTCTGTCGTTCTCACCTCCCTCTCGCTCCATCTTCCTCTCTCTGTCGTTCTCACATCCCCTCTCTCATCTTCCTCTCTCTGTCGTTCTCACCTCCCTCTCTCTCATCTTCCTCTCTCTCTTCTCACCTCCCTCTCTCTCCTCCCTCTCTCTTCTCACCTCCCTCTCCCTCTCTCTCCTCTCTCTCTCCTCTAGGTAAGGTAGATAGCAGAGCCTGGCCCTCTCCACCCACTGTCACCACTACATAAAACTCTTCATTAAACATTCCTCCCACTCTAAACGTGATGTTGTGAGGGGTATGATGTGCACGTGAGCGTGTGCAGACAATATGCAAAGCTTCTGAAACTCCTCTCAGCATTGTTTAAAGCAAAATAAGAAATAACAGTTGTGTCAGTGGGTTAGGTTTAGGGTTAGCAGTGGTGTGTGGTGTGTGTGTGTGTGTGTGTGTGTGTGTGTGTGTGTGTGTTGGTGTGTGTGTGTGTGTGTGTGTGTGTGTGTGTGTGTGTGTGTGGTTTGTGTGTGTGTGTTGTGTGTGTGTGTGTGTGTGTGTGGTGTGTGTGTGTGTGTGTGTGTGTGTGTGTGTGTGTGTGGCTGTGGCAGTGATGGTGCCATGAGCAGTTAGGACAGGGAAAGAATGTAGATCTGGTCTGCATCCCAAATGGCAACCTATATAGTGCATTACTTTGGGTCCTGGTCAAAGGTAGTGCACCTGGTCAAAAGTAATGCACTATATAGGTTGCCATTTGAGACGCAGGCCTGCTCTGAGGGAATGTGAAGAATGTCAGTGTAATTTTATCCAACCCTCCTCTACTACTAGACAGTGTCATTGCCTGAATGTATTTAATATCCAGACCGTTTGTGTTGAACATTGTCGAGATATACAACTCACACAAATCATTAACAAGCTTAAATCCCCAATATCCCTTTAACCAATCTGCCAATAGTCTACATGACTGTTATCAACATTCCAAGAAGGACATTACAAGTCTAAACAAGTCATTCTCATGTGCTTCTTGAACATATTTCAACACAAATGTTCACGTGTAAATGCCGTAGCAAGTGTGAACAAACAGTACAACACTCAAATGAGCTAGTTCTGGTATGTGACTCATGTTCCCAGGCTTTTATAGACGATCATATCATAACATACAGCATCTGACCCTCTTATTGTCCTGCCCTCCCGCTCTCTTCTTTTCATACACTGTTTTCCCTCGGTGGCGTTGACAATGACTGCTGAAATAATTACAGCTGTTTGTAGCTAAACTGAGTCCTGTGGGTGTGTGTGGTGTGGTGTGTGTGTGTGTGTGTGTGTGTGTTGTGTGTGTGTGTGTGTGTGTGTGTGTGTGTGTGGTGTGTGTGTGTGTGTGTGTGTGTGTGTGCGTGCGTGCGTGCGTGTGTGTTGATGTGTGTGTGTTGTGTGTGTGTGTGTGTGTTGTGTGTGTGTGTGTGTGTGTGTGTGTGTGTGTGTGTGTGTTGTGGTGTGTGTGTGTGTGTGTGTGTGTGTGTTGTGTGTGTGTGTGT
Organism: Salvelinus sp. IW2-2015; assembly: GCF_002910315.2. Taxonomy (NCBI): domain Eukaryota; kingdom Metazoa; phylum Chordata; class Actinopteri; order Salmoniformes; family Salmonidae; genus Salvelinus; species Salvelinus sp. IW2-2015. The sequence goes on from NW_019944997.1 coordinate 12,513, forward strand.
GTGTGTGTGTTGTAATCTCTATCTATCCCTGCAGTCAGTCGGGACTATGTCACAGGAAGCACAGGAAGACGGCAATTGTTCAGAAAATGTGAAGCCTAGACATCACTGCTATGAGCAGTTGCAATGTTCACACACAGTTCTAACACCCTAAGATCAGTAGCTAGCCTGCATACTGTAATTCACACACAGTTATATACATATTATATTACATATCTCCTCTCTCTTTCTCTCTCTCTCTATCTCTCTCTCTCTCTCTCTCTCTCTCTTCCTCTCTCTTGCTTCTCCATCTCTCTCCTCTCTCTCTCTCTCTCTCTCTCTCTCTCTCTCTCTCACTTTCTCCATAACTCTCATAATGAATCGAATCACCTGTTGAATTGTTTAAAGTGTGTCTCTGTGTGTAGTCGATGTAATTTCCTATATATGTGTTTGTCTGTGTTTGGTGTAATGTGTCTGGATTGAGCAGGTCTGAGCTAGACTGAGAAGACTGAGAGGACGACCCCAGTAGAGACAGAGAGCTTTAGGCCAGGATCAGGATGTGTGTATTGTGACTGACTAGAGGGGACAGCATGAAGCTGCCTGGCTTCCGTGAGAAAAGGAGGGATAGGGTTGGAATAGAGAAAGAGGAGGATTAGACATTACAGTACTTTAAATTGCAGCCATTTAGTGTGTATAAGATACTGATCTGTAGGACCTTCATTTTCGCCAGATTGCTACAGCAGGAAAATAATCCTGCAGCAACAGGAAATATGAATTATGCTGTGGATTATAATTAATTATTGGACATTCGTGTAGGAGTTGATACATTTTTCGTAAGGGAAAATCAAATCTAAAATTTCAAAGTCAAAATTACAAACTTTAGAAGCCTTTTTAAACCTCAAATACACTACAAGTTTTAAATGTCCTGCATTACAGGAAAGTTATCCTGTAACAGGGTGATCAAATGAAGATCCTATATCTGTACAGTCTTCAGGTTACTATTATGAAGGCTCTCAAGTTATCATGTAACGATAATGTTACTTTTCTATAAAAATATTTTCAAGTTATTTGACCATATTATAAACACGGCATGACTCTTATTCTATAACGGTCTCTCCACAATCCTGTATCTGTGTTTCAGCCCACAGCAGCCCCGCCAAGGCAGGAAACCTTCATTGTGCCTTTAAGGTTTGTCATCTTGATAAACAATGGGTCATGTAAAGAGCATGGCTGTTACTGTCCTCAGTGGCGTGATGATGGCAGTAGAGTATGAGTTACAGAGGAAGAGAATGATGACTGTAGAGTATGAGTTACAGAGGAAGAGGATGATGACTGTAGAGTATGATTTACAGAGGAAGAGTATGGAGGATAAGTCACACAGTTACAAAACAGTGAGGTTCTTCAGGACCACTCTAAGGGGTCTTTGGTCCACAGGAGGGCGGGGACACACAGACAGACTGTTACATACATTTAGACAGGCTTCCTGCCATTGTCAGCCAAATAGTCCCCCCCCACCCCCTTTGCTGTAAGATCCACTGCTTCCTGTGTAGAAGGGAGAACGCCATGCGATGACAATGGGCCAGAAACAGGACAGAGAGGAAACGTTTAAATTTAGTCCCCTGCCCTACCATCTCCTCTTTCACAGCTAAAAGACTCTGAAGCTGTTTAGATTCTGTGAATTCAGTTTCCCCTGTGTGCTCTCTTCCATTGTGTCCTTTCAATAGAAGGATTTTCACATTCAAAGCAATTCCTGAAAGCGGGTCCAGCCAATGAAACCACTGTTCAGTCAATCACATCTTTTCTCTGACATGTTTAACTTGAACCATTATATCGCTAAGGTTATTGGGCTACTTAAATGAACTAGGGGGCAGTTTACTAATTACAATTCAACAGAAACTGATATATATATTTTTTGGGGGGGAAACTAGGTCTATCAAGGTAATTTGTTTCAATACATCTAATACGTGTATGTGTGTGTGTGTGTATGTGTGTGTGTGTGTGTGTGTGTGCGTGAGCATGTGAGTGTGGTGCGTGAGCATGTGCGTGTGAGTGAGTGCGTGTGTTTTTTGCGCCCTGGCTGCTGATCGTATGTAGTCTGTCCCGCTTTCCTCTGTCTGCGTGAGAGCGTTTTATCATCTGACTGTCGGCGTCTGCTGCTTGAGTTTAAAGGGCAAGAGTGTTCATCATTCTCTCTGCTCAGAGAGAAAACTTTGGACATTTCAGAGTTTTGAGGAGGATTTCTAGAACCTAAGGAGATTAGCCCACGTCAAAAGACTTCGCCTGAGATCTCACCACAGCATAATTTCAGCGTTACTCATAGATATAAAAAGTTTACCAGGTGGGAAGTCAACCGCTGTTTTTGCATCCTACTTACTGTAATTGAAAGATTACGTTTTGTCCAGAAGTATTGAGGAGTTTCAGCTCCTGAAAGCCGGTTGGTAGGTTACACCACTTTTCTAAACGCATGTTCCGTAACGTTTCTTGCTTGTTACGTCTGTTGTCGTCAATAAATTGCCATGGAGGCTATACTGTAACGGATTCTTGTTAAATGGATCGGTTAAATTACTTAGATGAGAAGAAAATAATTTTCCGAACTGTTCTAAAGATTGGCTATAGCCGATTCTTACCGTTGCCGATCCTAATTTATTAATCAACTATGCACTTTTCAGTTTACTTTGACGTTCCTACAGGCCTATTTAAAACAATAAATACACATAACGTGATGCAGATTTTTCATATTTAGAATGTCTTGTTGGCATATATTTGTTTCTTCTCCATTTTATGAATATTTGATAAGAGACACCTGTTCTAGTTTATAGAGTATATAGGCCTATATGTAATTATAGGATCATATATATGGAATAGTGTCATTTTAAATCATGTTATTATAAAATATATATATTTATATAGTACAGTTGACACATTCTTGGAGTATTGTTTAACTTCTAGTGGAGGATACGTCTTAGATTAGTTTATAATACTGTATCTAACTACACCTCTTAGTTTATAAAACTGTATCTAACTACACCTCTTAGTTTATAAAACTGTATCTAACTACATGATGTTTATTTATTTTTATTTAAACTTTTTTTAACTAGGCAAGTCAGTGAAAAACGAATTCTTATTTACAATGACGGCCTACTGCATCTAACTACATGATGTAACCATTCCTCTTAGATTAGTTTATAATACTGTATCTGGCTACATGATGTAACCATTCCTCTTAGATTAGTTTATAATACTGTATCTGACTACATGATGTAACCATTCCTCTTAGATTAGTTATATAATCTGCATCTAACTACATGATGTAACCATTCCTCTTAGATTCGTTTATAATACTGCATCTGACTACATGTACCATTCCTCTTAGATTATGTTATAATACTGTATCTGACTACATGAAGCCATTCCTCTTAGATTAGTTTATAATTACTGTATCTGACTACATGAAGCCATTCCTTCTAGATTAGTTTATAATACTGTATCTAACTACATGATGTAACCATTCCTCCTAGATTAGTTTATAATACTGTATCTGACTACATGAAGCAATTCCTTCTAGATTAGTTTATAATACTGTATCTAACTACATGATGTAACCATTCCTTCTAGATTAGTTTATAATACTGTATCTGACTACATGTATGGCCTAACTACTCTTGTGGGATGGATCTGTAGGTTCACATACGTAGACTAATAGGGCATAGTCCTGTCTCAAATGACGTGGACTATATAGTGCGTTAATATGTGGAACAGAGAGTGAATGGAGGTGGGGCCTGGCTCTCAGTCATCCTCCTCAGATGAAGGGGATATGTCATGTGATATCAACACACACGCACACGAACACGCACACGCACCACACACACACACACACACACACACACAAACACGCACACGCAACACACACACACACCACACACACACACACCACACACACACACACACACACACACACACACACACACACACACACACACACACACCACAACCACCTCCGTAGGTTTCCACGGCAACGCAGGATCCTGGTGTATGTGTGTTCGTGTGCCGCGTGTCTTCTGTATAATTACTTGGGCTAATGTGGCTCGCGGGGGCATAGAGGGTATGGGGTGGGGGTTTAAAATAATGCTGACTCACTTTAGGGGACCACTGTACAGCACACAAGATGAAAGATTCCCTTGTTTCAAGTCACACTACATCAGCTCATCTCAAATACTGAACATTGTTTGCTAGTTATCTATGCTTGTATAGAATGTTCCATGTATGACCATGTACTACTATGGTATGTGTGTGTATGACCATGTACTACTATGTATGTGTTGTTGACCATTACTACTATGGTATGTTGTTGATGACCATGTACTACTATGTTATGTGTTGTATGACCATGTACTACTATGTTATGTGTTGTATGACCATGTACTACTATGTTATGTGTTGTATGACCATGTACTACTATGTTATGTTGTTGTATGACCATGTACTACTATGTTATGTGTTGTATGACCATGTACTACTATGTATGTGTTGTTTGACCATGTACTACTATGTTATGTGTTGTATGACCATGTACTACTATGTTAGTTCATGTGTTACAAGTGATGAGAGATAGGGTCGTCTCCCAAGTGGCACCCTATTGCCTATAAGCCACTTCTTTTGGGCCCTGGTCACAAGTGGTGCACTGTAGGAAATAGGCTGCCATTGAGGATGCACCATAGCTTCTTGAACTCCACTCTTTATGCACCAGTCTTACAAAACAGCAATCTGTACTGTATTTCTACTCTATCTGTGCCATATCTGTACTGTATCGTATCTGTATCTGTATATGTATCTGTATCTGTATCTGTACTGTATCTGTATCTGTATCTGTACTTTATATGTATCTCTATCTGTATCTGTATCTGTATTTGTAGTGTATCTGTATCTGTATATGTACTGTATCTGTACCTGTTGATACTGTACTTTATATGTACTGTACTTTGTATCTGTATCTGATATTGGTATCTGTATCTGTATCTGTATCATGTACTGTATCTTTATTTGTATCTGTATGTATCTGTATATGTATCTGTTATCTGTACTTTATTATATGTACTGTATTGTATCTGTAACTGTATCTGTATCTGTACTTGATATGTTCTGTACTGTATTTGTATCTGTATTTGTATCTGTACTTTAATGTATCTGTATCTGTATTTGTATCTGTACTGTATCTGTATCTGTTTATATGTATCTGTACTGTATCTGTATATGTATCTGTATCTGTACTTTATATTGTATCTGTATCTGTAATCTGTACTGTATGTTATCTGTGATCTGTATTTGTACTGTATAGTCTGTAATCTGTATTTGTATGTATTTGTATCTGTATTTACTGTATCTGTATCTTGTACTTTATATGTATCTGGTATCTGTATGTTGTATCTGTACTATTGTATCTGTACTTTATATGTATCTGTATCTGTATTTGTATCTCTGCTGTAATCTGTATCTGTACTTTTATCTGTATCTGTACTGTATCTGTATTGTATCTGTATCGTACTTTATATTACTGTATCTGTATCTGTACTATCTGTATCTGTTATCTGTATTGTACTGTATCTGTAATCTGTATTGGTACTGTATCTGTACTGTTTCTGTACTGTATCTGTATCTGTATTTGTACTGTATCTGTATCTGTACTGTATCTGTATCTGTACTGTTATCTGTATCTGTATCTGTATCTGTACTGTATCTGTTTCTGTATCTGTACTGTACTGTTTCTGTATCTGTATCTGTACTGTACTGTACTGTATCTGTATCGTATCTGTATCTGTACTGTATGTACTGTATCTGTTCTGTACTGTTTCTGTACTGTATCTACATCTGATGTGTGGTCAGTCTGTATGACATATTATGATAATGAGTTTGTTTGTTGAACTCATGCAAAGTCTCCGGTTTTCTTATTGCCGCTCAGAGACAAATACAGGGTCTTATTGCCGCTCAGAACAAATACAGGTGTTCTTATTGCCCTCAGAGACAAATACAGGGTTCTTATTGCTCCTCAGAGACAAATACAGGGTTCTTATCCGCTCAGAGATAAATACAGGTTCTTATTGCCGCTCAGAGATAAATACAGGTTCTTATTGCCGCTCAGAGATAAATACAGGTTCTATTGCCGCTCAGAGATAATACAGGGTTCTTATTTCCCTCAGAGAACAAATACAGTGTTCTTATTGCACTCAGAGATAAATACAGGGTTCTTATTGCCCCTCAGAGATAAATACAGGGTTCTTTATTGCCCTCAGAGTAAATACAGGGTTCTTATTGCTCCTCAGAGATAAATACAGTTCTTATTGCCCCTCAGAGATAAATACAGGTTCTTATGCCCCTCAGAGATAAAACAGGGTTCTTATTGCTCCTCAGAGATAAATACAGGGTTCTTATTGCCCCTCAGAGATAAATACAGGGTTCTTATTGCCCCTCAGAGAATATACAGGGTCTTATTGCCCCTCAGAATAAATACAGGTTCTTATTGCCCCTCAGAGATAAATACAGGGTTCTTATTGCCCCTCAGAGATAAATACAGGGTTCTTATGCCCCTCAGATATAAATACAGTGTTCTTATTGCCCTCAGAGACAAATACAGGGTTCTATTTCCCCTCAGAGACAAATAAGGGTTCTTATTGCTCCTCAGAGACAAATACAGGTTCTTATTGCCGCTCAGAGACAAATACAGGCGTTCTTATTGCCCCTCAGAGACAAATACAGGTTCTTTATTTCTCCTCAAGAATAAATACAGGGTTCTTATTGCCGGCTCAGAGATAAATACAGGGTTCTTATTGCCGCCCAGAGATAATACAGGGTTCTTATTGCCGCTCAGAGACAAATACAGGGTTCTTATTGCTCCTCAGAGATAAATACAAGGTTCTTATTGCCGGCTCAGAGATAATACAGGGTTCTTATTGCCGTCAGAGATAAATACAGGGTTCTTATGCCGCTCAGAGACAAATACAGGGTTCTTATTGCCGCTCAGAGATAAATACAGGGTTCTTATTGCCGCTCAGAGATAAATACAGGGTTCTTATTGCCCCTCGGAGATAAATACAGGTTCTTATTACCCCTCAGAGATAAATACAGGGTTCTTATGCACCTCAGAGATAAATACAGGTTCTTATTGCCCTCAGAGATAAATACAGGGATTCTTATTGCCCCTCAGAGATAAATAGAGGTTCTTATTGCCCCTCAGAGATAAAACAGGGTTCTTATTGCTCCTCAGAGATAAATACAGGGTTCTTATTGCCCCTCAGAGATAAATACAGGGTTCTTATTGCCCCTCAGAGATAAACAGGGTTCTTATTGCCCTCAGAGATAAATACAGGGTTCTTATTGCCCCTCAGAAGATAAATACAGGGTTCTTATTGCCCTCAGAGATAAATACAGGTCTTACTGCCCCTCAGATATAAATACAGTGTTCTTATTGCCCCTCAGAGACAAATACAGGGTTCTTATTTCCCCTCAGAGACAAATACAGGTTCTTATGCTCCTCAGAGACAAATACAGGGTTCTTATTGCCACTCAGAGACAAATACAGCGTTCTTATTGCCCTCAGAGACAAATACAGGGTTCTTATTTCTCCTCAGAGATAAATACAGGGTTCTTATTGCCGGCTCAGAGATAAATACAGGGTTCTTATTGCGCCCAGAGATAAATACAGGGTTCTATTGCCGCTCAGAGACAAATACAGGGTTCTTATTGCTCCTCAGAGATAAATACAAGGTTCTTATTGCCGCTCAGAGATAAAACAGGTTCTATTGCGCTCAGAGATAAATACAGGGTTCTTATTGCCGCTCAAGACAAATACAGGGTTCTTATTGCCGCTCAGAGATAAATACAGGGTTCTTATTGCCGCTCAGAGATAAATACAGGGTTCTTATTGCCCTCGGAGATAAATACAGGTTCTTATTACCCCTCAGAGATAAATACAGGTTCTTTTGCACCTCAGAGATAAATACAGGGTTCTTATTGCCCCTCAGAGATAAACAGGGATCTTATTGCCCTCAGAGATAAATAGAGGGTTCTTATTGCCCCTCAGAGATAATACAGGTTCTTATTACCCCTCAGAGATAAATACAGGGTTCTTTCATTGATTTGAATTTAATTGTGTGTGTGTGAGTATAAGAGAGTTCACAAATGGTTGTGTTGTGTGTTTTGTCTCTCCAGGTGTGTGTGGGAGTGAAAGGTGTGGTGCGGTTCGGAGCTGATAGCTGACGGAGCTGATAGCTGACGGAGCTGATAGCCGGCGGAGCTGATAGCTGACTGACTGATAGCTGACGGAGCTGATAGCTGACTGAGCTGATAGCTGACGGAGCTGAATAGCCGACGGAGCTGATAGCTGACGGAGTGCCAGATAGCTGACGGAGCCGATAGCGACGGAGCTGATAGCTGACTGAGATGATAGCTGACAGAGCTGATAAGCTTGACGAGCGTAAAAAAATTCTGATATAAGAGGTGCCCCTGACAGAGACCTGATAGTGGGGGGAGCCCTTTTTGACAAGCATAGTAAAGAGATACTAGAGAGCCCCCTGTACTGAGCGGAGCTGATGAGCTGACGAGCTGAATAGCCTGACTGGAGCGATAGCTGACTGGAGACTGTTAGCTGACAAGAGCTGATAGCTGACAGAGCTGATAGCTGACAGAGCTGATAGCTGACGGAGCTGTTAGCTGACAGAGCTGATAGCTGACAGAGCTGATAGCTGACGGAGCTGATAGCTGAGGGAGCTGATAGCTGACAGAGCTGATAGCTGACGGAGCTGTAGTAGGATGAGATGAGAGAGGATGGAACACACGGACAGCCCCGCCTCCCACAGCAGCGACCCCAACGGGTTCGTCAATAAAGTCTTCAACGTGTCTCTGGATGTGCAGAATGAGACCGGCACTGTATCTATCCAGGAGACTGGGAAGGGAGAGGGACAGGGAGAGGGTCAAGGAGAAGGTCCGGGGCCAGGCCAAACCCAGAGAGAGTGGCAGGAGGCTGGGGATAGACAGGCAGAGCCACAGGCACCCCCTCAGACCCCTGGAAAGGAGCGCCCGGAGGTCAACCGTAGAACAAGAGCGACTGGGGGCATCTGGAAGATCTTGACCCGGCGTAGAGTGGCCTCAGAGCTGGATAACAGAAGACCTCACTCCATGATCCTCCCTGGAGAGGAGGCCTTCATCCCTAAACTGTCCTTCGCTGACAAGGTCCGCTCCATCAAGAAGCTCCGCTCTCCGGGTGTCTTCAAGGGGAGGGTGGGGAAGATGTCTGGGTCCAACACTAAGTTCAGAGACGGAGAGACGGAGGACGACTCGTTCTGCCGGGACTTCCTCCCCTCGCCCGGACTGCACCCCTGTAGGAGCACACTCCGCCACCGTGCAAAGAGGCATTCGTATGCCGGACACACCGCCGAGTTCGACTGCTCATTTGAGGACATTGATCTGACAGCTACCCTGGACAGACACCATCTTCACTCACTAGTGGAGCCTCTTACCCAGAACGGTTCTAAGCCCACAGAGAGAGTCTCCTACTCCAAGAGACCTCAGGTCCAGGCTCAGTCGCAGGCCAACCACTCCTCTAACTGTAACAGTACCTCAGCAGGAGTGTGTGAGGAGCAGAGTGTGAGGGGCAGCCCCAAGGTCCAGCTGGGTGGGAGGAGATCTAAGAGCGCTGACGTGTGGAGTTACCTGAGGAGGATCTCTGTCCTGGGGAAGGGGAACCCGGTCTACTCAGAGAGGAGTTTTGACTCAGAGCTCCACACACTGGACAAGACCATGGACTCTGACTACGGCTCGGTGGACTTCGAGAGTGTCAGGGACTTTCAACCAGCGGCTCCAAAGCACTCTGACAGCAAAGGCGGACATTTTGGGGGTCTGATTAAGTTCTTCAGCAACGTTGCGGAGACGGCTAGAAAATGGCGGACGTCTTCGCGCTCCTTCTCTCCTCCAGAGGAGGGAGGGGAGCGGTCGCCGCTGGGCTCCCCCAGAGCAGGGCAGCATCTGGGGGACTACGTCCACAGTGTGTCCCTGACTCTCCGCAGTGAGGACCACCCAGAGTGTCCCCCAACACCCAACTCACCCCTGACCCCTCATCCCCCTCGCTCCCCTGCCTGTGACCCTGCCTCACCCCCTACTCTACTAGGCAGACGGTCTCCTCAGGTGATGCTGAAGGCCTGGAGGGTGAGTCCCGACTCATCAAGCGTTAACGGCCTGGTGTGTGTGAGCTCATTGGAGACGGACAGACAGATGGACAGACAGACAGAGAGACATACGCGGCACACGTCTGTAGCCACAGTAGAGAATCACGAGCCACACTCAAGGCTGGAGAGAGAGACTCAGAAAGAGAGAGAGACAGAGGTAGACAGAGACCACTTAGAATGTCTGTCTACAGTGGAAGAGAGAGAACGAGAGGGAGGAGAGGGACACTCAGGAAATTACCTGGATTCCAAGGATGCTCTAACTGTCTCAGAGCAGACACACCTTCCAAACGGCCAATCAGAGTTATGGGAAGGAGAGATCGTAGCCACTAAGGAGCCAGCAGGAAACTGCCACCAGGAAGTATTTAAGGTGAGTATGTTGATGATAAACATGAAAACTGTTGTATGTTCAATACCCCTTATCTAAAAAACTGGCTTCTGTAAAACAGTTGTGGCAAACCAAATTTGCAGCAAGCTCATATTTTCACATGCAAATTAGTTTTGTGGCAAACTGTTGTGGCAAATTTGCGGCAACTTGTAAACTTCTGGCAAACAATTCTGGGAAACTTGTGGCAAACATGAATATGCAAATGAGATCCGGTTTTTGGTTATTGTGTGTTAACAACATTGAAATTTTGTATCTTCATAAACCCAATTACATATAACTTTAAATGAACTTTCTTCTCACAGGGAGAACTAAACTTGCTAAATATACTAAACAACATGTATTCAATATCTTAACAGATCAAAATAAATCCAAATTGCTAATGAAGAAAGGAGCAAAGATGGTATATTTCCCAAATAAATAGTTTATTTAATATGTTTATGTAGCTACATTCACATGAGAGAAATGTGAACACTATGGAGATGTTGACCTTAGGATGTTTAAAGGGGAAACTACAGAATTTACATGAGCCAAGTGATAATTGAGCAATAGCTTTCAACCAATGGAAGTGTAAAAGATAATTAACAAAATGTAGATAATTAAAACAACAACAACTAAATCAAGCCCAGTTCACAACTATTGTTGAGTGAACTTTGGAGATGGCGGCCCTGTGGAAGTCCTTTGTCCAAAGCTTGTTGAAAACATGAACTGAAACAATCCGAAAACACTAAACAAAATCAACATTATGGTTACTGACAACATTTTAGATTTTTGTATCTTAAAAGGTAGATTCAGCGGCTAATGGTCGGGTTTGGCTTTGGAAAAACTGGGTCAGCTGTTACAAAGTTGCCTTGGTGGCTATGCATGTTGCTATGCGTGTTGCTATGCGTGTTGCTATGCGTGTTGCTGTGCGTGTTGCTGTGCGTGTTGCTGTGCGTATTTCTATGCGTGTTGCTATGCGTGTTGCTATGCGTGTTTCTATGCGTGTTGTTATGCGTGTTTCTATGCGTGTTGCTATGCGTGTTTCTATGCGTGTTGCTATGCGTGTTTCTATGCATGTTGCTATGCATGTTGCTATGCATGTTGCTATGCGTGTTTCTATGCGTGTTGCTATGCGTGTTTCTATGCATGTTGCAATGCTTCTTACTGAAACTGGCCTATATATTTTTCAGCAGGGAAACAACGTTTCTGCCTTGTATAAATGCTTTACAAACAAATGATGTAGTTAGCATAAACTGGGACTTAGGCCTACTAAATCTATTTTTTAATGTGTGGCCAACTGTTCCTAGAGAGCCACAGTATACAAGATTTTTCTTCAACTAGTTATGATATTCGATCCAGACTGGGGACTTCATCATTGTCTACTAGTTGTCTATTCTTCCTGACTCGGGTATTTAAGGCTTGGGTGGAAGAAAAGCATAACATTGAGTTATGCCTAAAATGGTATTTCATATTATTGTTCCAAAATGAATTATTGGAAAGCCATCCATGCAAGAAGTCTTGCTTGACCTGGTGCACACATTTTTCCTCAGTTTGTCTGAAGGCCTCAATCTGTCATTTTGCCCTGTAACTGATTACTTCTAGAAAGAGAGAAGGAAAAACACACATGAACAAGATGCGTTAGCCAATAGTTTAAAACAACGAAATATCTCATTGTTACAAAGGATGACTGTATGGGCTACATTTATGAGAATAATACCTCATATTGTTGTTACCTTAGCTGGTGTGCTAGCTAAAATACTATTGAACAGTGACACTAGCATATTGAAATGCGTATTGGTATTAAAGACAGCAACGTATTCAACAAAAAATACAGTATAAGTGTTTAGGTAAATCCTTAGTTAGCTAGCTAGCTATCACATTAATTGTGCAAAAATATGATAGCTAACGTTAGCTAGCTAGCTAAGCGCTAGCCAAGCGTCAGCCAGTCAATGGCACTGACAGATTGAAACTGGTATCAATAAAATGTGTTCACTCTATTCCCATTTGGAAAGAAGTAGAGGGTGCTCAACCAAAATGAGTTGAGGTACAACCTAAAAATCTGTAAACATCATTGGACAGGAAAAGGTGCAAAGCTCGCTCAGCATAAACACATCTTAGTTTTATTAGTCAAGTTCAAAAGATTGACATTTTGGCCTTCAATGGCCTTCTTTAGAATAATCACAAAGGGAATGGGAAAGTTCATACAGGGCATGGGGAAGACAATTAGAGACAAAACTCTCTTCAGCTGGTGGTGCTAATGAGAGAGAGTGTGGTAACCATACAGGTTGGTGGACAGGGTGTTGGGTACTATGGTCAATGTCTCCACCTAGTGATGAAATCCCAAACTGAAGCCAGTAAAAAAAACAATCGAAAAGTGTGAAGGTTTTTTTCAATTACAGTAGGTGTAAGTGTTATACAACCGTTACTATATAATGCGTGTTGAGTATGTTGGGTATTGGAGAATAAACAACAGGGTTAACAACAAAAACAAAAAACATCAACAGCTAAGGCAAAGAGGTCTAATAACTGGTTTGGTAAGCTCCCTCCATGTGTAAACACTAAGGCAGAGAGGTCTAATAACTGGTTTGGTAAGCTCCCT
>NW_019944997.1:28871-36706 GCF_002910315.2 Salvelinus sp. IW2-2015
AAGTACTGAGCTTGGTCTAACAGTGGATTCTCCTGTAGAGTAATACTGGGCTTGGTCTAACAGTGGATTCTCCTGTAGAGTAGTACTGGGCTTGGTATTCTAACAGTGGATTCTCCTGTAGAGTAATACTGGCTTTGGTCTAACAGTGGATCTCCTGTAGAGTAATACTGGGCTTGGTCTAACAGTGGATTCTCCTGTAGAGTAAACTGGGCTTGGTCTAAACAGTGGATTCTCCTGTAGAGTAATACTGGGCTTGGTCTAACAGTGGATTCTCCTGTAGAGTATACTGGGCTTGGTATAACAGGTGTGCCTGTAGAGTAGAACTGGCTTGGTCTAACAGTGGATTCTCCTGTAGAGTAATACTGGGCTTGGTCTAACAGTGGATTCTCTGTAGAGTAGTACTGGGCTGGTCTACAGTGGATATCTCTCCTGTAGAGTTAGTACTGGGCTTGGTCTAACAGTGATTTCCTGTAGAGAGTACTGGGCTTGGTCTAACAGTGTTCTCCTGTAGAGTCATACTGGGCTTGGTCTAACAGTGGATTCTCCTGTAGAGTAATACTGGGCTTGGTCTAACAGTGGATTCTCCTGTAGAGTAATACTAGCTGTTGACTTGGTTCTAACAGTGGTTCTCCTGTGAGTTATTACTGGGCTTGGTCTAACAGGATTCTCCTTAGAGTAGTATGGCTTGGTTAACATGATCTCCTTTAAGGAAATAAAATGGAAACTAACTATGAAATCAGGTTGTGAATGGAGTTAGATGGAAATGTTTATATAACCAGATTGATGGATTGATTAATTGATTGATTGTCGATTGATGGATTTTATTGATTCATTGTTTGATTGATTGATTAGGGAGCTCTATCAGGTAATGTTTGAAGAGACCCAGGTCAGTCCAGTCCTGTTCTAGTCCAGTGAAGACCCTGTCCCTCCCAAGCCCCCCTGCTTCGCGCCCCGTCCCGCCTCAGCCCTGGTCGACCTCCGAGTCTGCAGTCCCTTCCCAGAGGGCGGTGTGTTTGCCGTTACCCAGCAGGCCAAGGGGGCTATCTGTGCGCGGCACAACCGGGCCGATCCCATGATGCACCTCTCTCCGGGCGAGAGATGGACAGGCGGTCTGCCAGGCCCTGCTCTGTCATAGAGCCCTCCGTTACCATGGAGAACACCTGCGCAGAGTCACAGATAAGACCTCACCAACACAAACACCCTATCCCACTGCGAGAGATGAAAGTGGGAGTGTGTGTTGGGACGACCAGTAGTCTCTGCCCAACTTTCAGTTAAATATGTTTAGTGTATCCTAATGAAGTCAACCCACCACACACTGTATTTATACACTCCTACTCTACAACAATGCTGCACGCTCTGGCCATTTCTGAGAAGTCTTTGTATCATACATCTTCCTTTCCCTGAGCTGCTCTGTCTCTGCTCTCTCTCCGTCTCTCTCTCTCTCTCTCTCTCTCTCTCTCTCTCTCTCATCTTCTCTCTCTCTACTCTCTTCTCTCTCTACTCTCTCTCTCTCTCTCTCTCTCTCTCTCTCTCTCTCTCTCTCTCTCTCTCTCTCTCTCTCTTCTCTCTCTCTCTCTCCTCTACTCTCACTTCTCTCTTTCACTCTTCCTCTGTCCGTGGCCAATTTTCTAAGTCACGCTTCCATACGTTCCATCCATTATTATTCCCTCATCATAATACTCACCCTCTGAACTTTCACCAGGAACTCATTCACCTGACTGTAGGGAATGATGTACTATTGTATTCATCTGACTGTAGGAATGATTAATATTGTATCATCTGACTGGTAGGAATGATTCATATTGTATCATCTGACTGGCAGGATATGATTCATATTGTATCATCTGACTGGTAGGAATGATTCACTATTGTATCATCTGACTGGTAGGAATGATTCATATTGTATCATCTGACTGGAGGATATGATTCAGATTGTATCATCTGACTGGAGGAATGATTCTATTTGTATTCATCTGACTGTAGGAATGATTTCATATTGTATCATCTGACTGGTAGGAATGATTCATATTGGATATCATCTTGACTGGCAGGAATGATTCATATTGTATCATCTGACTGGTAGAATGATTCATATTGTATCATCTGACTGGTAGGGAATGATTCAATTGTATCATCTGACTGTAGGATGATTCATATTGTATCATCTGACTGATGATGTTCATATCACAAGGTTGTCTTGTGTGCTGCACTCAGAACCTCTGGCACAGAATATATGTGGGGTTTAAATGTTCTACACTGAGAAGGAAAGAAGAGTATTGCTGGTGATTCTGTACATACTGTATGTAGGACGTTGGGTGTGTGTTGTGCCGCTTGCGTGTGTGTGTTGTGTGTGTGTGTGTGTGTGTGTGTGTGGTGTGTGTTGTGTGTGTGTGTGTGTGTGTGTGTGTGTGTGTGTGTGTGTGTGGTGTGTGTGCGTGTGTGTCTGTGCTCTGCTAACTGTCAGTGTTCCAGGCCCTGTCTCGTCCCCGGGGGCGTCACCTTTAGAGCCCCCCTCAGAGTGTCTCTTCAGAGGTGTCATCCCTCCCTCTCCCCCCAGCACCCTCACCACTCTGGCCCTGTTCCCGGGAGACACAGGTACTACATGATGGTGTGTGTGTGTGTGTTGTGTTGTGTGTGTGTGTGTGTGTGTGGTGTGTGTGTGTGTGTGTGTGTGTGGTGGTGGTGTGTGTGTGTGCGTGCGTGCGTGCGTGCGTGCGTGCCTGCCTGCCTGTGTCAGTGTTTGCATGTTGGGGTATGCATGCTTGTGTGTGTGTGTGGTGGTTGAACTGTCTGTGTGTCTGTCCCCTACTGCAGACTCCCAGTCATCCTCAGTGTGTCTTGGTGATGGAGAGGCTGGCAGCTGCAGGAGGAGACTGCTCAGAACAGGCTCTGGTCCACTACAAGTCAACATTGTGAGTCACTGCCCACCATGTCCTATAATGTCACTATATTAGCCTGTTAGCATGTTAGCCTGTTAGCATGTTAGCCTGTTAGCATGTTAGCCTGTTTGCATGTTAGCCTGTTAGACTGTTAGCATGTTCAGTCATAAGTCACTGGACTGCATCCCAAACGGCACCCTATTCCCTATAGCCAGATTAGCTGACAACGTCATGAAAACGATGTCCGCGCTTCAAAGGGGCAGAAGGTCGTGTGTTGTTATGGTTCTGGATGGCCAGATAACTAGCAACAATGACAATAATCTGCCATGTGGCGGCAGTTAGCCTAGCGGTTACGAGCGTTAGGCCAGTAACCGAAAGGTCGCTGGTTGAAATCGCCGAGGCGAAAAATCTGAAAAATCTGCCAATGTGCCCTGGAGCAAGGCACTTAACCCTAATTTCTCCTGTAAGCCTCTCTGGATAAGGGTCTCTGCCTTTTTTTTAATACATTTTTTTACAAAATGTAATTATAAGTGGCTCGTTTCAGCTCGTTTGATCTTGTTCTTGATACCATGTCTAGTTTTGAGGTGTTTTGACTGATGTCAGGTCTATGCTAATATGGCTAAAATTCACTTGCTAGCTAACCAACAAGTGTAACGATGTATTTGAGAGACAAGTCCACATTGTGCAACTTTATTTATGTTTTCAATAAATATTGGAGACGAAATATAGTTTACGGTCTAAGTCAAACCTGTCTGTTCTGCCCCATAGTTACGCACCTGTCGGTTTTGTTGCTAAACAACCAACCCGTCTATCAGCCCTGGTCCTTTGGGAGGCAGCATCAGTACAGGGTAACAGTGGCCAGCAGCATCAGTAGTAAGGGACCAAGCAGCATCAGTACAGGGTACAGTGGCCAGTCTAGTATCAGTAGAGGGTAACAGTGGCCAGCAGCATCAGTAAGGGTAACAGTGGCGAGCATCAGTAGGGTAACAGGGCCAGCAGCATCAGTAGAGGGACCAGCAGCATCAGTACAGGGTAACAGTGGCAGCAGCATCAGTAGAGGGACCAGCAGCATCAGTAGAGGGTAACAGTGGCCAGCAGCATCAGTAGAGGGTAACAGTGGCAAGTCGTTTCAGGCCACCTGAGCTTGTCTAATCAGATGATGCAACTGCAGTAATTATGAGCTACATGAGTCAGGAGTTAGCACACAGAGAGCAGAGCAGGACTCACAGATGGTTAGGTAATCTTCCAGTAGGACTTGGTTAGGTATCTTAACAGTAAGGACTTGGTTACACTATCGTTCCAGTAGCGTATTAGGTATCGTCGTAGGACTTGGTTAGGTATCTTAGGTGCTCCCAGTCAGGACCTTCTGGTTAGGTATCGTCCAGTAGGACTTGGTTACCTATCGTCCAGTAGGACTTGTTACCTATCGTCCAGTAGGACTTGGTTTAGGTATCGTCCAGTAGGACTTGGTAGATATCGTCCAGTAGGCACTGGGTTACTATCTCGTCAGTAGGACTTGGTTAGGTATCGTCCAGTAGGACTTGTTACCTATCGTCCAGTAGACTTTAGGTATCGTCCAGTAGGACTTGGTTACTATCGTCCAGTAGGACTTGGTTACCTATCGTCCAGTAGGACTTGGTTAGGTATCGTACAGTAAGACTTGGTTACTAATCGTCCAGTAGGACTTGGTTAGGTTTATCGTCCCAGATAGGGACACTCTGCGACTTATCTTATCCGTCCCAGTAGGATTGTGGTATCTTAGTAGATTGTCTAGATACGTCCGTAGGACTTGTTTGAATTATCTGTCAGTAGTGATTTGGTTAGTTGTACGTCCCAGTAGTCTAGGTGATATCGTCACTTAGGCTCTTGTTACCTATCGTCCAGTTAGGACTTGGTTAGGTATCGTCCAGTAGGACTTGGTTAACCTATCGTCCAGTAGGACTTGGTTAGGTATCGTCCAGTAGGACTTGGTTACGTATCGTGTTCCAGTAGGACTTGGTTACCTATCGCCAGTAGGATTGGTTTAGGTATAGTCCAGTAAGGGATTTGGTTACCTATCGTCCAGTAGGACTTGTTACCTATCGTCCAGTAAGGACTTGGTTTACCTATCGTCCAGTAGGACTTGGTTAGGTATCGTCCATAGGTACCTCGGTTACCTATCGTCAGTAGAACTTGGTTTAGGTATCGTCAGTAGGACTTTGTAGTACCTATCGATGCCAGTAGGCTATGGTTAGAGTATCGTCCAGTAGGACTTGGTTACTATCGTCCAGTAGGACTTTGGTTAGACTTATGTCCCAGTAGGACTTGGTTAGGTATCGTGTCAGTAGAGACTTGGTTATGCCTAGGTCCAGTAGGACTGGTTAAGGTATCGTCCAGTAGACTTGGTTTACCTACGTCCAGTAGGAACTTGGTTTAGTAGTACTCCAAGAGGACTTGGTTACGATATCGTCCAGTAGGAACTTTGGTTAGGTATCGCGCAGTAGGACTGGTTTACTATCGTCCAGTAGGACTGTTACCTATCGTCCAGTAGGACTTGGTTTGTATCGTCCAGTAGGACTTGGTTACCTATCGTCCAGTAGGACTTGATTACGTATCGTCCAGTAGGACTTGGTTACCTATCGTCCAGTAGACTTGGTTAGGTATCTTACAGTAGGACTTGGTTAGATATCGTCCAGTAGGACTTGGTTAGGTAATCTTACACGTAGGACTTGGTTAGGTATCTCAGTAGGACTTGGTTAGCAACGTCCAGTAGACGGTTAGGTATCGTCCAGTAGGACTTGGTTATGTATCGTTCCAGTAAGGACTTGGTTACCTATCGTCCAGTAGGACTGTGGTTACCTATCGTCCAGTAGGACTTGGTTAGCGCTATCGTCCAGTAAGAAACTTGGTTAGTATCGTCCAGTAGGAACTTGGTTAGCCTATCGTCCAGTAGGACTTTGGTTAGGTATCGTCCAGTAGGACTTGGTTACCTATCGTCCAGTAGGACTTGGTTAGGTATCGTCCAGTAGGACTTGGTTAACCTATCGTCCAGTAGGACTTGGTTAACCTATCGTCCAGTAGGACTTGGTTTAGGTATCGTTAAGTAAGACTTGGTTACCCTATACGTCCAGTAGGACTTGGTTAGGTATCGTACCAGTAGGTACTTGGTTAACCTATCCGTCCAGTAGGACTTGTTTACGGTATAATATCACAGCTAGGACTTGGTTAGATATGCGTGCCAAGTAGGACTTGGTTAGAGGTATATCTGTACCAGTAGGACTTGGTTAGGTATCGTCCAGTAGGACTTGGTTACCTATCGTCCAGTAGGACTTGGTTAGGTATCGTCCAGTAGGACTTGGTTACCTATCGTCCAGTAAGGAACTTGGGTTAGGTATCGTCCAGTAGGACCTTGGTTACCTATCGTCCATAGGACTTGCGTTAGGTACACAGTAGGACTTGGTTAGATAATCGCTCCAGTTTAGGACTTGGTTAGGATATCGTTAACAGTAGGACTTGGTTAGGTATCGTCCAGTAGGACTTGGTTAGCTATCGTGCCCAGTAGCGGTATACTTGTTAGGTATCGTCCAGTAGGACTTTGGTTAGTATCGTCCAGTAGGACTTGGTTACCTATCGTCCAGTAGGACTTGGTTAGGTATCGTCACAGTAGACTTGGTTACCATATCGTCCAGTAGGACTTGGTTAAGGTATCGTCCAAGTAGGACTTGGTTACCTATCGTCCAGTAGGACTTGGTTACTACGAGTAGGACTTAGGTTAGGAAATCGTCCAAGTAGGACTTGGTTAGTGTCCTTATGGACTTTGGTTAGTATCTTACGTAGGACTTGGTTAGATATCGTCCAGTAGGACCTTGGTTAGCTATCGTCCAGTAGACTTGGTTAGGTATCCGTCCAGTAGGACTTGGTTACCTATCGTCCAGTAGGACTTGGTGTACCTATCGTCCAGTAGGACTTGGTTAGGTATCGTCCAGTTAGGACTTGGTTACCTTATCGTCCGTGAAGTCTAGCTGAGCGTTAGGTATTGAGGTACCTAGCGGTCCAGTAGGACTTGGTTATACCTATCGTCCAGTAGGACTTGGTTAGGTGTCTCACAGGTGAGACCTTGTTAACCCTATCGGTCCAGTAAGGAACTTGGTTTACTAGTCCAGAAGACAATGCGGATGTAGGTAATCGTCCAGTAGGACTTGGGTTACCTAATCGTCCAATAGGACTTGGTTAGGTTATACTTTACAAGTAGGAACTTGGTTTAGATATACGTCCCAGCCTAGGACTGGTTCAGGTCTCATCGTCCCAGTAAGGACTTGGTTACCCTATCGTCCAGTAGGACTTGTTTAGTGTATCGCGCAGTAGGACTTGGTACGCTTATCCGTCCAGATAGGACCTTGGGTGGTTAGGTAATCGTCCAGTTAGGATCTTTGAGTTACCTATTCGTCCAGTTGGACTTGGTTAGGTATCTTACAGATTAGGAACTTGGTTAGCATATCGTCCATGTAGGACTAGGTAGGTATCGTCCAGTAGGATCTTGTTAGCTTCGTCCAGTAGGACTTGGTTAGCTATCGTCGCAGTAGTACTTGTTAGCTATCGGTCCAGTAGGACTTGGTTAGGTATTGTCCAAGTAGGCCTCGCGTTAGGTTATCGTCCAGTACGGACTCTGGTTACCTATCGTCCAAGTAGGACTTGGTTACCTTCGTCCAGTAATGACTTGGTCTCAGGTATTGTCCAGAGATTAGTTGGTATCTCGAGTTGTGGGTAGGAACTTTGGTTAGGTTCGTCCAGTAGGACTTGCCGTTATCCTATCGTCCAGTTAGGACTTTGTTACCCCTAATCGTAACCAAGTAAGGCTTGTTACCTATCGTCCAGTTTATGGACTTGGTGGAGTTGTATCGTCCAGTAGAAACTTTGGGTTAGTTATCTATTACAGTAGGTGCGATATAACTGCAAGTGTTATCATGTGAATAACTC
>NW_019944997.1:36731-47766 GCF_002910315.2 Salvelinus sp. IW2-2015
TAGTCACTTTATTTCAGAAAGAAAAAGGCACACACACGCACAAACACGCGCACACACACCCACACACACACCACACACACACCACACACACACACACACACACATACACGCACACACACGCGCACACAACACCATACACACACACACACATAAAGAATGCTTTTGGGCCCAAACCCAGTATTCTTGAGAAAGGCCCTTGATGAAGACGGGGCCCCAAGGATCTTATCTGAAGGAGAGACTCTCTTCTCCCCAACTCTGAGTCTAATGGTTAATGAGCTGGAAGTGTACACACACACACACACACACACACAACACACACACACACAACACACACACACACACACACACACACACACACACACACACACACAACACACACACACACACACACACACACACACACACACACCACACACACAGCTGGAGGTAAAACTCTCTGTATTTGCCACCACAACCATTCTTGGAGTTGAACAGTGTTTGTCGTCAGTTCCATGCTGTTGCCATGACACTGTGGTTTCCTGTTTATCTTCAGGATTCTATCTTTAGAAAGCCTTTTTAAGTGTGAGTTAAATAGACAGTGTGTGGGTGAGAGAGAGAGAATGGAGGATGTACAGAGAAGAAAATAGAGTGGGGAGATAGAGAGAGGGTGAGAGAGAGATGGGAGGGGGATGTACAGAGAAGAAAAGAGGGTGGGAGATGGAGAGAGGGGTAGAGAGAAAGAGAGATGGGGATAGACAGATGTTTTCATTATGTGTCTTGTGTTTTGGCTCTAATCCCTCAGGGCTACTTTAAAATAGCGATATAAACCATTGAGTGTTTTAAAAAGGACTGGGAGATATGTGTTTGTTGATGGCCAGAGAGATAAAGGACTTGGAGAGATGTGTTTGTTGATGGCCAGAGAGATAAAGGACTGGGAGATATGTGTTTGTTGATGGCCAGAGAGATAAAGGACTGGGAGAATGTGTTGTTGATGGTCAGAGAGATAAAGGAGAGTGAGAGATGTGTTTGTTGATGCTCCCCCCCCCCCCCCCCCCCCCCCCATCCTTCTCCAGTCAGACTAGTGAAGCCCACAGGCCGCAGGCAGAAAGAGAGAGCATCCTCACTGCAGTGGATTAGCTGCTAATGCTGACGCCTCGCTTTCCCTTTCATTTCAATACACTCCTCTTCTCCTCTCGTGTCATCTTCTTTGTCTTATCTTCTCTTATCTTCTCTTCTCTCTCTTCCCTCTCTCCTCTTTTCACTCCCTCCTCTCTCTCTCCTTTCTCCCTTCTCCTCCCTCCTTTCTCCCCTCCCCTCCCCTCCCCTCCACCCTCCTCTCCAAGCTCCTGTCCTCTCTCTCCTCTCCTCCCCTTCTCCCGTCTCCTCTCATCTCCTCTCATGATAATAACAGTGAATAACAGGGTAGTGTTCTCTGTTGCCGCTGCTCTGCCTAAAGCATGAGCCTAAAGCTCTCCCATCAAACTATCACAGTGTCACTGGCTGAACTGACCAGCAGCATCAGTACAGCAGGGTAACAGTGGCAGCAGTATCAGTAGAGGTAACAGTGGCAGCAGCATCAGTAGAGGGTAACAGTGGCCAGCAGCATCAGTACAGAGGTAACAGTGGCCAGCAGCATCAGTACAGGACAGCAGCATCAGTACAGGGTAACAGTGGCGACAGCAGTATCAGTAGAGGGTAACAGTGGCCAGCAGCATCAGTAGAGGGTAACAGTGGCCAGCAGCATCAGTACAGGGTAACAGTGGCCAGCAGCATCAGTAGAGGGACCAGCAGCATCAGTACAGGGTAACAGTGGCCAGCAGCATCAGTAGAGGGCCAGCAGCATCAGTAGAGGGTAACAGTGGCCACAGCATCAGTAGAGGGTAACAGTGGCCAAGTCGTTTCAGGCCACCTGAGCTTGTCTAATCAGATGATGCAACTGCAGTAATTATGAGCTACATGAGTCAGGAGTTAGCACACAGAGAGCAGAGCAGACTCACAGATGGTTAGGTATCTTCCAGTAGGACTTGGTTAGGTATCTTACAGTAGGACTTGGTTACCTATCGTCCAGTAGGATTGTTAGGTATGTCCAGTAGGACTTGGTTAGGTATCGTCCAGTAGGACTTGGTTAGGTATCGTCCAGTAGACTTGGTTACCTGATCGTCCAGTAGGACTTGGTTACCTATCGTCCAGTTAGGATTGTTAGGTATCGTCCAGAGGACTTGGTTAGATATCGTCCAGTAGGACTTGGTTACCTATCGTCCAGTAGGACTTGGTTAGTATCGTCCAGTAGGACTTGGTTACCTATCGTCCAGTAGGACTGGTTAGGTATCGTCCAGTAGGACTTGGTTACTATCGTCCAGTAGACTTGGTTACCTATCGTCCAGTAGGACTTGGTTAGGTATCGTACAGTAAGACTTGGTTACTATCGTCCAGTAGGACTTGGTTTAGTATCGTCCAGTAGGACTTCGGTTACTTATCGTCCAGTAGGACTTTGGTTAGGTATCTTACAGTAGGACTTGGTTAGATATCGTTTTCCAGTAGGACTTGGTTATGGTACGTCCAGTAGGACTTGGTTAACCTATCGTCCAGTAAGGACTTGGTTTACTAGTCGGTCCAGTAGGACTTGGTTATATCGTCCAGAGAGGACTTGGTTACTATCGTCAGTAGGACTTGGTTACGGTATCGTCCAGTAGGACTTGGTTACCTATCGTCCAGTAGGACTGGTTACCTATCGTCCAGTAGGCTTGGTTACCGTATCGTCCAGTAGGGCTTGGTTACCTATGTCCGAGTAGGACTTGTTACCTATCGTCCAGTAGGGACTTGGTTACCTATCGTCCAGTAGACTTGGTTAGGTATCGTCCAGTAGGACTTGGGTTACCTATCGTCCAGTAGGATATGTTGAGGTTATCGTCCAGTAGGACTTGTTTACCTATCGTCCAGTAGGACTTGGTTAGACTATGTCAGTAGGACTTGTTAGTATCGTACAGTAGACTTGGTTACCATATCAGTCCAGTAGGATTGTTAGGTATCGATCAGTAAGACTTGTTACCTAATCGTCCAGTAGGACTTGGTTAGTATCACAGTTTAGTAAGTAGGCTAGTTCTTACAGTAGACGTTGGTTAGATATCGTCCAGTAGGAACTTGGTTAGTATGTCCAGTAGGACTGGTTTCGGTATTCGTCCAGATAAGGACTTGGTTACCTATCGTCCAGTAGGACCTTGGATTAGGTATCGTCCAGTAGGACTTGTTACCTATCGTCAGTAGGACTTGGTTAGGTATCGTCCAAGTAGGACTTGGTTACCTATCGTCCAGTAGACTTGGTTAGGTATCTTACAGTAGGACTTGGTTAAGAATATCGTCCAGTAGGACTTGGTTAGGTATCTTACACGTAGGACTTGGGTTAGTATCCGTCCAGTAGGACTTGGTTAGTAATCGTCCAGAAGACTTGGTAGGCTATCGTTCAGTAGGCTTGGTATCTATCGTCCAGTACATTGGTACCTTCGTCAGGTTACCTATTCGTTCCAGTAGGACTTGAGTCACAGTGACCTATGCGCCAGTAACTGTCCTACGTCAGTAGACTTGGTTAGGTATCGTCCAGTAGGAACTTGGTTACTATCGTCCAGTAGGACTTGGTTAGGTATCGTCCAGTAGGACTTGGTTACCTATCGTCGCAGTAGGACTTGGTTAGGTATCGTCCAGGTTAGGAACCTTGCAGTTAACCTATCGCTCCAGTAGGACTTCGGTTACCTAGTCGTCCAGTAGGACTTGGTTAGGTATCGTAAGTATAAGACTGGAGTACCCTATCGTCCAGTAGGACTTGGTTAGGTATCGTCAGTAGGTACTTGGTTACCTATCGTCCAGAGGACTTGTTAGGTATCTTACAGTAGAGACTTGGTTAGATATGCGCCAAGTAGGACTTGTTAGGTATCGTCCAGTAGGACTTGGTTAGGTATCGTCCAGTAGGACTGGTTACCTATCAGCCAGTAGGACCTTGGTTAGGTTGTATACTGTTACTACTGTAGGATGGTACTATCGTCTAACTGGTAGGTATCGTCCAGTAGAACTTGGTTACCTATCGTCCATAGGACTTGGTTAGGTATCTTACAGTAGGACTTTGGTTAGAATATCGTCCATTAGACTTGGTTAGGTATCTTACAGTAGGAACTTGGTTAGGTATCGTCCAGTAGGACTTGGTTAGCTATCGTCCAGTAGGAACTTGTTAGTATCGTCCAGTAGGACTTGGTTACCTATCGTCCAGTAGGACTTGGTGTACCTATCGTCCAGTAGGACTTGGTTAGGTATCGTACAGAACACTTGGTTACCTACTATCGTCCGTAGGACTTGGTTAAGGTATCTCGTGTAAGTGACGCATCTAGTAGGAGCTTGGTTACCTATCGCCAGTAGGACTTGGTTAGGCCTTCGTTCCAGTAGGACTTGGTAGGTGTCTTAGAACAGCGCTGTGATCCGAATCGTGCTGCGTGCCTCGTAATCTCTCTCTGTTGGTATGAATGCAGATATAACTGCAGTGTTATCATGTGAAAACTCATGAATGCAGATATAACTGCAGTGTTATCATGTGAAAACTTATGAATGCAGATATAACTGCAGTGTTATCATGTGAAAACTTATGAATGCAGATATAACTGCAGTGTTTTCATGTGAAAACTCATGAATGCAGATATAACTGCAGTGTTATCATGTGAAAACTCATTACTTTCTTCTTGATTATTCTTAACTTTGGGGAACGCTGCGCTGCCACATTCTCTGAGAAACCTTTTGCTGAGAATCAACTTTTCCATCTTCAGGGGATGTTCGTTCCCACCTTCAGTTCTGTCTTGATGGAGACATTCGGGGAATCTCTCTGCAATGCAGTTCAACAGTTTTCCTTCAGGGTTCTGGGTTGAGGAACATATTTGAAAGAAAACAAGTGGCCTATGTATTTCCTCCAGCAGGTAATCTGCCGTAGGACCCAGATCCCATAATCTCTACCTCTCATCTCTCTCTGTTCTCTCTCATCTCTCTCTGTTCTCTCTCATCTTTCTCTGTTCTCTCTCTCATTTCTCTTTGTTCTCTCTCTCATCTGTAAATTCTCTCTCTCATCTCTCTCTGTCATTTCTCTTTCTCTCATCTCTCTGTGTTCTCTCTGTCATCTCTCACTCTGTGTTCTCTCTGTCATCTCTCTCATCTCTCTCCGTTGTGTCTCTCACTCTGTGTTCTCTCTGTTGTCTCTCTCATCTCTCTCTGTTGTCTCTCTCACTCTGTTCTCTCTGTCAACTCTCTCTGACCCTCTTTCTACACTGATACTGCTACATCTTAAATGAGTAAACAGCTGATAGCTAAACAATGGTGACCACTGTGCTGCATCCAACATTTTATTTTGAGGTGTTTTGTGTCTGTGTCTGTGTCTGTGTCTGTGTCTGTGTCTGTGTCTGTGTCTGTGTCTGTGTAGCGTTTCTCTGAGGTCGGGAGGATGCAGGAAGTCAGCGTGGTTGTCCAGGGCGGCGAGGGGGGTGGAGGGGGAGTTGTGGGGATAGGGAGGGGAGATAAAAGAAGCAGTCTGTTCAGAGGGGAAATGGGAAGGGTGGGGTGCCTGGTCTTTCTCCCTCCATTACCAAATCATGAGCCTCAAATAGAATAATTTACTTACAGGCTACAGCAGAATAACTAGAATAATTTACTAACAGGCTACAGCAGAATAAATAGAATAATTTACTTACAGGCTACAGCAGAATAAATAGAATCATTTAATAACAGGCTACAGCAGAGTAAATAGAATAATTTACTAACAGGCTACAGCAGAATAAATAGAATAATTTACTAACAGGCTACAGCAGAATAAAACATGGTGGAGTCTCTTATTCGCTCTAGACACACGCACGCTCACACACACACACACACACACACACACCACACACACACACACACCACACACACCACACACACACACACACACACCACACACACACACACAACACAACACACACACACACACACACACACACACACACACACACACACACACACACACACACACACAACACCCACATGCGCGTCTCCTAGATAGAGCTGAAGCTCTAAGGTGGAGTATAGAAATGGCCTCAAAGCCAGGGTAGGAGAGGAAATACTTAGTATGTCCCAAAAGGCCCCTTATTCTCTATATAGTGCACTACTTTTGAACAGGACCCATAAGGCTCTGGTCAGAAGTAGTGCACTGTGTAGGGAATAAGGTGCCATTTGGGAAGCACCTTTAAACTGACACCAGATCACATCCACAGCTGTAACAAAAGGTCATCTTGTCATCTGCTGAGATACTGCTGTAAACAACCTGGCAAGATACTGCTGTAAACAACCTGACAAGATACTGCTGTAAACAACCTGGCAAGATACTGCTGTAAACAACCTGGCAAGATACTGCTGTAAACAACCTGACAAGATACTGCTGTAAACAACCTGACAAGATACTGCTGTAAACAACCTGACAAGATACTGCTGTTAACAACCTGACAAGATACTGCTGTAAACAAGCTTGGTGATTTAGGCTTGCCAAAAGGTGAATCTAGCATGTATTGACTCAGGGGGTCGAATACTTATCGAATCAAGATGTATTTTTCATAATTCTTTTACCAATCTTTTATTTGTTCTTCCACTTTGATATTACAGATTATTTTGTGTAGATCGTTTGACAGAAGATTACAATTGAATCCATTTTTAATCCCACTTTGTAACACAACAAAATGTGGAAAGAGTCTGAAAACGTTCTGAAGGGACTGTACATAAGGCGAATACAACACATGGTAGCACGAGGCTAAAGCTGCGGAATGTCCATTAACACGGCTAGATATATAAACAGACAATACAAACAGCATACATTTCCCTTGAGACAATACATGTGAGCTTCAGCACCAGGCCTAACGAGCCAACATGACTGGCTAACATGACTGGCTAACATGACTGGCTAACATGACTGGCTAACATGACTGGCTAACATGACTGGCTAACATGACTGGCTAACATTACTGGCTATTATTCTGGCTAACATGACTGGCTAACATTACTGGCTAACATTACTGGCTAGCATTCTGGCTTAGCTGGCTAGCAATAGCATGGCACACATGAAAGTAAAATACCTGTTAAACATGGTAGATATGAACTTGACTGCCTTAGCAACACTCAACTACAACATGCAATGGCATGTCAGACACTACATACAAGTAGATGCACACACTAAACACAGGTCCAATACAGATTGGTGAAGAACAGTTCAATGAGTAATTCTCTTCATACCACGGTCTCACTCTGACGACAGGAGCGGGGTTCAGTAAGATGCATGGGGAATGGCGAACTGTGATTGGCCAATACAAGTACGGGTGTTGGGCAAATAATAGGTGTTTGGCGAATACAACAACTACTAGAATAAATTAGAGCTAGCCATTTTAACAGTCAGAGGGGTTCCTGGAAGAACCTCTAATGTGTGAATGGAACAATGGAGGAACCCTTTTGCTGCTGCGTGTGGAGCACTTAGAATTGATTTTGCCGTTGGATTTGTTGCGCTGCCAAACTTAGAAGAAGTTATGTGGTTTTAGGCAATGGCTTTATGGGATGGCTAGCAACTTGTAAACAGTTACCCATTCCAATTTGAGTACAGTGGCGATTTAGCGTGTACATCTTGGTGGGGCAAATAAAACAAACCATGTTTTAGATGCATGCCAGCAAAGCCACTACACAACACAACAGTAAACAATACATTAATTGTACTATAACGGTGACAAACGGTGCCCACAAACTGTTAGGTTCTACATAAAGCTGTCCATACAGCAGAATCCCAACAGCAGTCCCAACACCTTACCACTACTACACCTGGCTATCAGCGGAGCCTTGTCTGGCAGTGAAACAGTTCATTCAGCCTCATTTACTACCTTTTAAACAAACATAGCTGATATGGCTGACTTGCTTAAACAAATGTGGTTTCTACTGACAATTGTGATGTACAAACTATGGCAGGGGACAGTGAGTGGATAAGAGGCAATCCATAATTTCTATTAAGACATAAATGAGCGAGCTAGGACGAGCGTAGTCAATAGAACTATTTGTTCAGCACTTTTGAAATGTACAGCGACAGAATTCAGAACATGGGCTGTTGTTACAGGATTCTCTGTGTACACCAAGTCAGGACCGTATAATTATAATTATACTATATGTGCACCAACAACGACCGTACAATAAAATAAACTATTTAGTCTCACTTAACTTGTATAAATACAACTAAGCCCTCCCCTCATCATTATGGAAACGCTGTATTTAAACTGGCATCTTTAGTAGTCATAAAATGAGTTTTATATGCTGACGCTGTGCTTAGCTCACACACCTAACAGTAGTTCAAAGTTGACCCGTATTTATGTAGACATGTATCAGGACGCCTCTCTACTGACTGTCTTCCCGCTGAGGAGAGGAGACCGTTTGACAAGCTCCCCTTTCCCTGGATATGCATGTGTGTGTGTGTGTGTGTGTGTGTGTGTGTGTGTGTGTGTGTGTGTGTGTGTGTGTGTGTGTGTGTGTGTGTGTGTGTGTGTGTGTGTTGTGTGTGTGTGTGTGTGTGTGTGTGCTGTGTGTGTGTGTGTGTGTGTGTGTGTGTGTGTGTGTGCTGTGTGTGTGTGTGTGTGTGTGTGTGTGGTGTGTGTGTGTGTGTGTGCGTGTGTGTGGTGCGTGCGTGTGTGCGTGCGTGTGTGTGCGTGCGTGCGTGCGTGCGTGCGTGCGTGCGTGCGTGCGTGCGTGCGTGCGTGCGTGCGTGCGTGGCGTGTGTGTGTTTTATTCATGAAGCATTAGCAGGGCTGTCTGTGTAGATTTAGATTTTCAGATGTGACCTTTTGTTGCTAAATGTCAGGGATGGAGCAGAGTGCCCAAGAGCCACACACACAGAGAGAGAGAGAGAGAAAGAGAGAGAGCTCCCAGCCTTATGTAACTGCGGCTACGCATGAGATAGACAGACGAGAGGGAGAGGAAAAGGTTTTTGGAAATCTCTGGCATATTCCAGCCCTGATGGTGTCATAGGGCTTCTGTGAGCTCTGCTGAAAGCAGTTTGGGTTTGAGGATGGGATTTCTCTTCACTGTACAGGTGCATGTCGTGTAAAAACATCCCTATTGATTGTTATAGTATATTGCCCCTTGATGTAGTGGATTTCACTGGTTTTATTGGTTACTAATATTCTTTGATCTGTAGCCTAGCTGCATTGCAAAGCTGTCTAGAGGAATGTGAATCATAAACACACACACACACCACACACACACCACACCACACACACAACACCACAACACACACACCCACACACCACACAACACACACACAACCACAACACACACACACTCGGAAAGCCATAGCCGGGGCCGGCCTATAGCGGAACGGAGAGAGATTTTTCTCCTGCATGAAATCCTTCATGACCATATTGTGCCCCTCTTCATCCACCAACAATGAGGTGCAGGCACAGGGGTCACCCTTGCTTGTAATAATGGATTTGCACGCTGCCGATACAACCTATAATAGAACTTCGTTTTCCATTCTTTATCTGTGTTTTACAGTCTATGGTGTTATAGGGCTGTGTTGATTTTGTAATATTATTTTTATTAACTTTTGTGGATTTTACAGTAAGGACAAATACTCATAAATATATCATATCAACATATCATAAATATGTCAATATATCATAAATATATCATACCAAAATATCATATCAATATATTATATCAATTTAATCATATATATATATCATATATTGACTGATATATGATATGATATATTGATTTGATATATTGATATGATATTTTGTATTTAAGACAAATACTCTTAAATATATCATATCAACATATCATTAAATATGTCAATATATCATAATATTATTCATAATATCATCATACCAAAATATCATATCAATATATTATATCAATTTATCATATATATATATATCATATATTGACATGATATATGATATGATATATTGATTTGTATATTGATATGATTATTTTGTATGATATATTTATGATATATTGACATATTTATGATATGTTGATATGATATATTTAAGAGTATTTGTCTTACTGTAAAAGCCACATAGAGTACATAGAGTAGGATCATAGCCTACTTAGAGCCTACATAGAGGATCCTAGTCTACATAGAGTAAGATCATAGTCTACACAGAGTAGGATCATAGCCTACTTAGAGCCTACATAGAGTAGAATCATAGTCCTAATAGAGTAAGATCATAGTCTACACAGAGTAGGATCATAGCCTACTTAGAGCCTACATAGAGGATCCTAGTCTACATAGAGTAAGATCATAGTCTAACAGGAGTAGGATCATAGCCTACTTAGAGCCTACATAGAGTAGAATCCTAGCCTGCGTAGAGTAGAATCATAGTCTACATAGAGTAGGATCATAGCCTACATAGAGCCTACAAATGAACATTTGGGCTTTGTTAGGCCAACATACTTCAAGAAGAGGTCCCACAACTTAAGGAATTGTTAAGGCTTATTATTCAATGCGCTGTAGAGAAAGTCTCATTGGGGATAAATCAATGGCCCTTTGTTCCCATTCACTCCATTGTTCTGTCCATGCGGATGCCTGATCAGATATCCACAGCAGAATACACTTTTCTGCACAATGTAGTAAAATGTGTAAAAGATTGTGAATAACACATGTAAGAGGCAGCTCATCTCTGGCTCCTAGAATACAAGACTTTTGCACCCAGCTGGAGGGCATTCAAAAAACAGAATCTGGCTCCTGAAGAACCTGTCCTTTATGTAAGGCAATCCCAGAAACAATGAACAAGAGAACCTTTCGCACCCTGACACTTATTACAAACACTAGACAAATTAGCGTTCTTTCTGTCTAGATACAGAGTGACATGCAGTCGATGTAGGATCTTAAATTGCATTTCCCAGGCTGAGTTGCAAGCTAGAAAAATGGATGGTTGTACACACATTTTTCTTTCGAGTCTGCAAGCCTCTATTGGGAGCCTATCAGTCTCCTCCACTATCACCTTAGTTTTGTCTGTCTTATCTTTCT
>NW_019944997.1:49774-60889 GCF_002910315.2 Salvelinus sp. IW2-2015
TTTGGTTGTGTGTGTTTTATTCATGAAGCATTAGCAGGGCTGTCTTGGTGTTAGATTTAGATTTCAGATGTGACCTTTGTTGTCTAAATTGTCAGGGATGGAGCAGAGTGCCCAAGAGCCACACACACAGAGAGAGAGAGAGAGAAAAGAGAGAGAGCTCCCAGCCTTATGTAACTGCGGCTACGCATGAGATAGACAGACGAGAGGGAGAGGAAAAGGTTTTTGAGAATCTCTGGACTATTTCCAGCCCTGATGGTGTCATAGGGCTTCTGTGAGCTCTGCTGAAAGCAGTTTGGGTTTGAGGATGGGATTTCTCTTCAGCATGTACAGGCATGTCGTGTATAAAACATCCCTATGTATTGTTATATATATTGCCCCTTGATGTAGTGATTTCACTGGTTATTGGTTACCTAATATTCTTTGATCTGTAGCCTAGCTGCATTGCAAAGCTGTCTAGAGAATGTGAGATCATAAACACACACACACACACACACACACACACACACACACACACACACACACACCACAACACACCACACCACCCACCACACACACACACACACACACACACACACCACTGCGAAAGCCATAGCCGGGGCCGGCCTATAGCGGGACGGAGAAAGAATTTTTCTCCTGCATGAAATCCTTCATGACCATATTGTGCCCCTCTTCATCCACCCAACAATGAGGTGCAGGCACAGGGTGTCACCCTTGCTTGTAATAATGGATTTGCACCGCTGCCGATACAACTAAATAGAACTTCGTTTCCATTCTTTATCTGTGTTTTACAGTCTATGGTGTTATAGGGCTGTGTTGATTTTGTAATATTAATTTTATTAACTTTTGTGGATTTACAGTAAGACAAATACTCATAAATATATCATATCAACATATCATAAATATGTCAATATATCATAAATATATCATACCAAAATCATATCAATAATTACAATATTTAATAATAAACATATATTATATATCATATATTGACATGATATATTGATATGATATATTGATTTGATATATTGATATGATATTTTGTATTTAAGACAAATACTCTTAAATATATTCATATCAACATATCATTAAATATGTCAATATATCATAAATATATCTATAATATCAATACCAAAATATCATATCAAATATATTATATCAATTTATCAATATATATATATATCATATATTTGACATGATATATGATATGATATATTGATTGTATATGATTGATATGATATTTTGGTATGATATATTTATGATATTATTGACATATTTATGATATGTTGATATGATATATTTAAGAGTATTTGTCTTACTTTAAAGCCACATAGATGTAAACATAGAGTAGGATCATAGCCTACTTAGAGCCTACATAGAGGATCCTAGTCTACATAGAGTAAGATCATAGTCTACACAGAGTAGGATCATAGCCTACTTAGAGCCTACATAGAGTAGAATCATAGTCTACATAGAGTAAGATCATAGTCTACACAGAGTAGGATCATAGCCTACTTAGAGCCTACATAGAGGATCCTAGTCTACATAGAGTAAGATCATAGTCTACACAGAGTAGGATCATAGCCTACTNGATCATAGTCTACACAGAGTAGGATCATAGCCTACTTAGAGCCTACATAGAGTAGAATCCTAGCCTGCGTAGAGTAGAATCATAGTCTACATAGAGTAGGATCATAGCCTACATAGAGCCTACAAATGAACATTTGGGCTTTGTTTAGGCCAACATACTTCAAGAAGAGGTCCCACAACTTAAGGAATTGTTAAGGCTTATTATTCAATGCGCTGTAGAGAAAGTCTCATTGGGGGATAAATCAATGGCCCTTTGTTCCCATTCACTCCATTGTTCTGTCCATGCGGATGCCTGATCAGATATCCACAGCAGAATACACTTTTCTGCACAATGTAGTAAAATGTGTAAAAGATGTGAATAACATCATGTAAGAGGCAGCTCATCTCTGGCTCCTAGAATACAAGACTTTGCACCCAGCTGGAGGGCATTCAAAAACAGAATCTGGCTCCTGAAGAACCTGTCCTTTATGTAAGGCAATCCCAGAAACAATGAACAAGAGAACCTTTCGCACCCTGACACTTATTACAAACACTAGACAAATTAGCGTTCTTTCTGTCTAGATACAGGAGTGACATGCAGTCGATGTAGGATCTTAAATTGCATTTCCCAGGCTGAGTTGCAAGCTAGAAAATGGGATGGTTGTACACACATTTTTCTTTCGAGTCTGCAAGCTCTATTGGGAGCCTATCAGTCTCCACTATCACCTTAGTTTTGTCTGTCTTATCTTTCTTCAGATTGCACAGTAAATTATAAAAGTGTTGAGTGATATATTTCAGCTGCGTATTCTTCAAGAGGTTCTCAATAGGAGAGATGGAGAAGCCATCTGGATGCAGTTATGAAATTAAGAATTTGAAAGAATTTTTGAAAGTCACTCTTAAAGATGCCAAATTTACTAACAATCTGGTCAAACGTTAGATTATCACCCTGAACAATATGTTTGACGACATTGATGCCCTTACTTCTCCATGTAGAGAAGCCTCCGTTCATCCCAGGTCGGAAATCAGGGTTCTCATGCAAAGGGGTCATTACTGAGAAACAATGACTATGCCCTTCTAACGTCCTGATCTACCTCCAGATAGAGCAAGTTCTTCAGCACATACTTGTCTTTAGTCAGTTTGGCTGGTATGTGTTTCTATGGATACGGGCCTTCCAGTTTGTGAATACCTGGACTAGAGGAACTGGCAGCATAATACATGTTCAGATATTTGCACTATAACAACCAGGCGTATACTGATTATATCACACACAATAGGGAAGGAAAGAGATGCCACCCGTCACATTACCATCAAAGGATTTGGTGTGTTCAGGAAGGGAAAAGGTGGTTAGATGGCAAGGTGAGGAGTGAGACAAACCTGAGGAGTGGTGATTCTGGAGTGACAACAGGTGTGGGAACAGGTGTAGTGCAAAGGGGCGTGGCCTGGAGTAAGTAGTTCATCTGCAGAGGAGTGGTCTTCAATACAATATCTATGGAGTTAAAGGGCTGTGTTTGCCATTGTTTATAGAATCTATCTATGGAGTTAAAGGGCTGTGTTTGCCATTGTTTATAGAATCTATCTATGGAGTTAAAGGGCTGTGTTTGCCATTGTTTATAGAATCTATCTATGGAGTTAAAGGGCTTGTGTTTGCCATTGTTTATTAGAATCTATCTATGGGAGTTAAAGGGCTGTGTTTTGCTCCATTGTTTATAGAATTATCTATGGAGTTAAGGCTGTGTTTGCATTGTTTATAGAATCTATCTATGGAGTTAAAGGGCTGTGTTTGCCATTGTTTTATAGAATCTATCTATGGAGTTAAAAGGGCTGTGTTGCCATTGTTTATAGAATCTATCGACTATGGAAGTTAAAAGGCTGTGTTTGCCATTGTTTATAGAATCTATCTATGGAGTTAAAGGGCTGTGTTTGCCATTGTTATGAAATCCTATCGTATGGAGTTAAAGGGCTGTGGTTTGCCATTGTTTATAGTATCTATCTATGCGTTAAAGGGCTGTGTTTGCATTGTTTAAGAATCTATCTATGGGTTAAAGGGCTGTGTTTGCCATGTGTTTATAGAATCTATCTATGGAGTTTAAAGGGCTGTGTTTCATTGTTTATAGAATCTATCTATGGAGTTAAAGGGCTGTGTTTGCCATTGTTTATAGAATCTATCTATGGAGTTAAAGGGCTGTGTTTGCCATTGTTTATAGAATCTATCTATGGAGTTATATAGGGCTGTCAATTAGATCACCTATAGACCCTAGGGCATAGAGTCAGATTGATTATGGTCCCGTGTGGCTCAGTTGGTAGAGCATGGCGCTTGCAATGCCAGGGTTGTGGGTTCAATTCCCACGGGGGGACCAGGGTGAATATGTATGAACTTTCCAATTTGTAAGTCGCTCTGGATAAGAGCGTCTGCTAAATGACTTAAATGTAATGTAAATGATTAGGCCTACTGTAAGAATATGTCAGGAAAATGCCAATGGTCATTTCACGGGGGGAATAAAACCTTTAATTAAATCTGACATTAATTGACCTTCATCACAGGTTGAAGATAATAAAGGTTGGGAATGATAAATGATTCATAGAGCAATGTGCTAGAGGGGGTACTATTATAAAAACATATATTTAAGAGGTGAGGTGGATAGGATATTGTTTGTGGTTTGGTTTTTGGTTGAATAGGGTTATGGTTTGGCCTCACTCAGAGGTAAATATTGTTTGTGGTTTGGTTTTTGGTTGAATAGGGTTATGGTTTGGCCTCACTCAGAGGTAAATATTGTTTGTGGTTTGGTTTTTGGTTGAATAGGGTTATGGTTTGGCCTCACTCAGAGGTAAATAGTGTTTGTGAGCTTCAAGCACTGTCGAGGCCTCCCTCCTCTCTTCGGTGGTCAGTGATCCCGGTTGTCTCGCGGCTGAGCGCTGATCAGTATTCTGGCAGGACCGACTCTCAAGCTCGCTCTGCTTCACAGCCGCTCTCTCTCTGTTCTCCGGTCCAAGTCAAGCAGAAGGCTCAGCAGCCCGCGCGCAGCCCGCAGACAGACAGACAGAAAGACAGACAGACAATACTCTCGTGTGTTGTTGAGTGTCAGCTGGCCTGAATCCCGACAGTGTCGGTTCAGGGAGAGAAAAAGCGAACACGGGTGTTGACCCGAGGAGAATAATCGGTGCTGCTGACGGATGGTGATGAGGATGATGATGGTGAGGATGATGATGATCCATCTGTCCCCGAGCCTTTTATGAGCTGCAATAGCGCGTGTAGGGTGAAGACAAGAAGCGTAGCCTGGGAGGCCGTTTTTTCCGCTGTCTTTTTCTTTTCAATCTGTAGCCAAATGGTGGATGCTGTCTGGACCGTTAAATTCAAACAGTCCCGGTCGAGACCGGAGCAGAGCAGCAGCGCGCGCCTACCGTCATCCGGACAAGGAGCACACAGACACGGCAGCAGCCGCATCCCTCTCGCCTTGCAGCATTGCACCATGGCCTTGGATGTCCAGACATTCGTTGTGTTCACGGTGATCGCGGTTCTGGTGCTTGTGAACGTTCTGTTAATGTTCATCCTCGGTACGCGTTAACCGGACCGGCGCTCGAGGCCCAGTTCGCGCAACACACAACCGTTTGAGAGAGAGGGAGCAGGCGAGCGTTCATTCGTTCGTTGAGAGCGGGACCCCCATCGCATCTTCAACATGGCCACACAGTGAAATGAATGACGTTGGTACAATATATGTGTATTTATTTAACGTACAGTGTATCCCCTGAATCCTCCCGTTGTCTCGTCCTCTGGCCGTGTGTAGCTGATGGTGTTTTGGTGGTGTCGATGGTTGTGCGGTTAACGCTCTGCGATGTTTCCCTGGTGATTGTAGAGAATTCGCCATATTCCCCCTAAAGGCCGTGTTTTATCCCCCATTGCCTGCCCGCTCTCCCCTTCTCTCCTCAATGTTGTATTGTGTATCTCTGTGAGCAATAGTACTAAATTGTGCACTTTGGTTTTTCCTGGAATCTTTTTTCCCGGAATGTCTAGCGGTATTTCGGGTGCGTAGCTATTATTTGGGATGTTTTGACGGTCTGTTATAATTCTGTTGTATTATATTCAGCAACAACAATTCATCCTTTTATCCCCACTATAAGGGATTTTTATTGTGATTTACTAGTGGTGCATTTGGAAGGATTTATGCATGTGTTACAGTGTTCCAGTATGTTCTAATGATGCAGAACATAATCTTTCACACTGGACATTATCAACCAATANAGGGACTACCTCATGAAGCGTGGTGAAAGAATTCAAGAGTGTGCAAAAGCTGTCATCAATGCCAAAGGATGCGCTAATACTAAAAATAATTTGATTACAGCCACTTGGGCAGCAATACACCACACACCACCACACACACACACACACACACACACACCCACACACAACCACACACAACACACCACACACACAACACACACACACCAACCACCAACACACACAACACACACATACTGTGCCTGGTGATTTGAGAAACCCATGGCAGCTAATGTTAGAAGTGGTATTGTTAATAATGCTCTTAACAACAGCCAGCCAGTTGTGAGGTGAAGTGTGGATGCGCTGTGCCGATAGTGTAATGTCATCAAGTGCTGTGTCAAGGTGTGTGTTGTGTGCTGTGTCCGTGTTGTGAGGTGTGATTGTGTGTCATAAAGACAAATTGTACGGTTGTGTGTGTGTTGTGTGGAGTGTTGTGTGTGTGCTGTGGTGGTCGTGGCCGCGGTGTATGCTGTAGCATGTTGGTGTTCAGAGCCAGCAGCCCAGGCCAGGATCGATGCTTTACCAAGCCTAATGCAGACGGCTGGTTCTGAGACAGTATGTTCCCAGATCATATTTTTCCCTCCTCTTACTCCCCTCTCTCCTATCTCTGGTTGGTCTCTCCCCCTGGTGTGGCTGGTTGTCTCTCCCTGGTGTGGCTGGGTGGTCTCCCACTGCGTTTGGCTGTTGGTCTCTCCTTGGTTGTGGCTGGTTGTCCCCCCCTGTTGCTGGTTGGTCGTCTCTCCCTGTTGTGGCTGCGTTGGTCCTCCCTGTGCGCGGGTGGTCCTCCCCTGCCTTGTGGCTGGTTTCCCTCCCTGTTGTGGCTGTTGTCTCTCCCTGAGTTAGGTCTGATGGTCCCTCCCTGCGTTGTGGCGGTTCGGTCCCTCCCTGGTGGTGGCTGGTCTGGTTCCTCCATAGGTTGAAGGCTGGTGTCTCTCCCTGGTTGGGCTGGTCGTCCCTCCTGTGGTGCTGGTTGTTCGTCTCTCCCTGGTGGCTGGTTGCGTCTCCTCCCTGGTTGTGGCTGGTGGGTTCCTCGCCTTGTTGTGGCTGGTTGGTTCCTCCTGGTTGGCTGGTTACGGCTCCCCTCCCCTGTTGTGGCTGGTTGATCCCTCCCTGCGTGCTGCTGGTTCCGGTTCCCCTCCCTCGTGTCCTGTGTCCCCTCCCCTGGTTGTGGCTTGTTGGCTTCCTCCCTGGTTTGGCTGTTGGTCCCTCCTTGCTTGGCTGGTTGCGTTCGGTCTCTCCCTGCTTGTGCGCTGGTGGTCTCTCCCTGTTGCGGGCGGTTGACCCTCCCCTGGTTGTGCTGGTTGGTTCGTCTCTCCCTGGTTGGCTGGTTGGTCCCCCTGGCTTGTGGCTGTTGCGTTCCTCCCTGGGTTTGTTGGTTCGGTCTCTTCCTGTTGGGGCTGCGTTGCGTACCCTCCCTGTTGCTGCTGGGGTTCTGTCTTCTCCCTGGTTGTGGCTGCGTTGGTCCCACCCTGCGTTTGTGGCTGGTTGGTTCCCCCCTGTATGCTGGTTGCCGTTCCGGTCTCTCCCTATGTTGTGGCTGTGTCCTCTCTGGTTGTGGGCTGGTTGGTTCCTCCCTGCGTTGGGGCTGGTTGGTCCTCTCATGGTTTGGCTGGTTGTTCCTCCCTGGTTGTGAGCTGTGCTCTCCCTGGTTTGGGCTGGTGGTAAACCTCCCTGGTTGGGCTGGTATGTTCCTCCCTGGTTGTGGCTGGTTGCGTCCCTCCCCTGGTTGTGGCTGGTTGGTTCCTCTTCCCTGGTTGGGCGGTTGTCCCTCCCTGGTTGTGGCTGGTTCAGTCCCTCCCGTGGTTGTGGCGGTTTGCTTCCTCACATGTATGGGCGCGGTGCGTCCTCCTGGTTGGGGCTGGTTGGTCCCCTTCCTGTTGTGGCTGGTTCGTTCGGTCTCTCCCTGGGTGTGGCTGGTATGGTCCCTCCCCTGGTTGTGGCGTTGCTTTCCTCCCTGGTTCTGCCTGGTTGGTCCTCCCTGTTGGGGCGGTTGTCCCTCCCTGTTGTGGCTGCGTTTGCATCCCCTCCCTGTTGTAGCTGGTTCCGGTCCCCTCCCTGGTTGTGCTGGTTGATACCCATCCTGTTGTGCGCTGTTGGTTCCTCCCTGCGTTGCTGTTGGTCCCTCCTCTGTTTGGGCTGGTTGTTCGGTCTCTCCCTGCTGTGCTGGTGCTCTCCCTGGTTGGCTGGTTGGACCCTCCCTGTTGTGGCTGTTCGCGTTCGGTCTCTCCCTGGTGTTGGCTGTTGGTCCCCCCCTGTTTGGCTGTTGTGATCCTCCCTGCGTTGTCGTTGGTTCGTTCTCTTCCTCCGTTGCGGCTCGTTGGTCCCTCCCTGTTGTGGCTGTTGTGTATGTCTCTCCTGGTTACCTATGATCCCGTATCGCTGTTAGTC
The DNA here is from genome assembly GCF_002910315.2 of Salvelinus sp. IW2-2015. Classification (NCBI taxonomy): domain Eukaryota; kingdom Metazoa; phylum Chordata; class Actinopteri; order Salmoniformes; family Salmonidae; genus Salvelinus; species Salvelinus sp. IW2-2015. The sequence goes on from NW_019944997.1 coordinate 58,002, forward strand.
CCACCCCTGTTGTGCTAGGTGGTTCCTCCCTGGTTTGTGACGTCGTTCCATCGTGGCGTTGGTCTCTCCCTGTTGTGGCTGTTGGTTCTCTCCCTGTTGGCCTGTTGCTCCCGTGGTTGTGCCGGTTGTCTCTCTGGCCTGTTGTTCGGCTGTCCCCACTGGTTGTGGCTGTTGTCTCTCCCTGGTTGGCTGTGGTCCTGCCTTGGTTCTTACCCTAGTTTGGGCTGGTGTTCTCTCCCTGGTTTGGCTGTTGTTCTCTATACTGGTTGTCTGGTTGGTCTCTCCCTGTTGTATCCTCCCTGTGTTGTCTGGTTGGTCCCTCCCTGGTTGGTGTGGCCCTGATGGCCTCCACTGTTTGTGTTGGTCTCTCCCTGTTTGCGCTGGTTGTCTCTCCCTTGCTGTTGTTCCGCTGTGGTCCTTCTCCCGCTGGTTGTCCTCGCTTGAGTGTGGTTCCGTCCCTCCCTGTGGGTTGTTGCCTTAGCTGGTTGTCCCTCCTTGCTTGGTCCTCTGTGGCTGTGGTTCCTCCCTGTTGGTAGGTCCTCCTGGTTTGGCTGGTTGGTCCCTCCCTGTTGGCTGGTGCCCTCCCTGTTAGTGGCTGGTTGGCTGTCCCTCCCTGTTGTGGTCTGTTAAAGTTCGTCCCATCTCCTGGTTGGCTGTATGGTTCCTCCCTGTGTTGCTGGTTCTCCCTGGATTGTTGCTTTCCTTCCCTAGTTGGGCTGGTGGGTCTCTCCCTGTTGTGGCTGGTTGTCTCCTCCTGTGTATGGCTGTTGGCTCCTCCCTTGTGTAGTTGGTCTCGTCCCGTGCTGGGTCTCCTGTTTGGCTGAGTCCTCCCTGCGTTGGTTGTTCTGTTGGCTGATGGTTCCTCCCTGTTTGTGCTGATTCGTCTCTCCCGCGTGTGGCTGTTTCACCCTGTTGTGGTTGGTTCCCCTGGTTGGGTCCTCCGTGGTCTCGTTAGTCTCTCCCTGGGTTGTCCGCTGGTTGGTGTCTCTCCCTGGTTGGCTGTTGTTGTTCCCCCTGGTTCTGGCTGTTGGTCTCCCCTTTGTGGCTGCGTGCTCCCCTAGTTGTGCGTGTTGTCCTCTTCCCTTGGTTGTGCTGGTTGGTCTCTCCCTGTTGGCGTGTATCCTGGGTTTGCCTCCCTGGTGTGTGCATTGTCCTTACTCCTGGTTTGTGGCGGTTGGTCCTCCCTGGTTGTGGCTGGTTGGTCTCTCCCTGGTTGTGGCTGGTTGGTTTGGTCTCTCCCTGGTTGGGGCTGGTTGGTTTGGTCCCTCCCTGGTTGTGGCTGGTTTGGTTCCGCCCTGGTTGTGGCTGGTTGGTCTCTCCCTGGTTGTGGCTGGTTGGTCCCTCCCTGGTTGTGGCTGGTTGGTCTCTCCCTGGTTGGGGCTGGTTGGTCCCTCCCTGGTTGGGGCTGTTTGGCCCTCCCTGATTGGGGTAGTCAGGCTGTGAGGTTGGGTGGGGTAAGGGGAGGGGTGAGGTACTAAATAAGGAACATAGGGTAAAGCAGGGAGGGGCATTATTTTAGATAGGAACAGCCTCCCTACCCTTGGTTCTCTCCCTTCTTCTATCACTCAATCCAAACAACTGACACTATGTATACAATACTAGAGGTCGACCGATTATGATTTTTCAATGCCGATACCGATACCGATTATTGGAGGACAAAAAAAGCCGATACCGATTAATCGGACGATTTATAAAAATGAAATAAAAACTTTTAATATATATATCATACACACATTTTTGTAATAATGACAATTGCAACAATACTGAATGAACAATGAACACTTTTATTTTAACTTAATATAATACATAAATACACACACACGCACACAGCTCTGAAGTGACAATGATACTGAAGAGCCTGCTTAGGAGACAAATACTCTCAACTGTTTGAATAAAAATAGAGTTTAAGTTACCTGTGATGAATGTTGAAAACAAAAACTTTAATTTCTATATGCAGGAAATCCTATTTTAATAATGGGCATAGTAAGAATTGACAACCAAAGTGCGAGTCATAATTCCCATGACACCTTCTAGCAAAATCTGAAAAGCGGTTCCTTCATTTATTCCATAGGATATTTTTAGATTCACTTAAAATAAGGTCTGTGTTTCGTGTAGGCTTACATCACCGTGCCAATTTTATAACTGTGTAGATATCCATAGGACAAGGTAACTCTGATCAATATTGGCTAAATATAAGCGAAGATAAAAGAAATTGTAGAGTGGATTTATGAAAATATGTTGACAAACGTTACCTTATCCTAGTGAGATTTACACGGGTATCAAAACGTTGAGGCGGTTTAAGCCTGCACGAAACACAAACCTTATTTGAAGTAGATCAAGACATTCTCTATGGAAGACATGAACGGTAAAATAACGAAGGAACCCCTTTCAAATTCAGCCGCAAGTTATTACAGGAATTATAACGCGTCGACTATTTCTCTCTAAACCATATACCTTTGACTAATCCGGAAACTATCACCTCGAAAACAAAACGTTTATTCCGTTCCGTATTTTATCTAATGGGTGGCATCCATGAGTCTAAATATTCCTGTTACATTGCACAACCTTAAATGTTGTCATAATTACGTAAAATTCTGGCAAATTAGTTCGCAAATAGCCAGGCGGCCCAAACTGTTGCATATACCCTGACTCGGCGTGCAATGAACGCAAGAGAAATGACACAATTTCACCTGGTTAATATTGCCTGCTAACCTGGATTTCTTTTAGCTAAATATGCAGGTTTAAAAATATATACTTGTATATTGATTTTAAGAAAGGCATTGATGTTTATGGTTAAGTACACATTGGAGCAATGACAGTCATTGATTGATTGTTTTTTATAAGATAAGTTTAATGCTAGCTAGCAACTTACCTTAGCTTACTGCATT
>NW_019944997.1:65074-72888 GCF_002910315.2 Salvelinus sp. IW2-2015
TATCCCTCCTCTGATTGAAGAGAAGTAGGGTCTTGACTACTGATGCTTAATGGCCTTCCTGGAGCGGCATCCTGCTGAGTGCATAGGGCCACGCAGCTAGCTACGGCTATAGTCACACACACATTCTTAACCATGTGGCAGTTACTGTGATTGCTTTGTATAGCATTCCAAGTGTACATTGTATGAAGCATACTAAGGAAACAGGGTCTGAAACATTCCATTACAAGGATGTATTTTATGTTTTGTTTCATTGTTTGTTTAAAGCTCATTCTGTTTCAGTTGGTACACTTTTCATTTGTATTTTTGTGATTTATCAGACGGTCTTACCCAGAGCTACTTACTGTAGGATATACTTAGGCTCTAGCGTAATTAGGTTGTATACCCATGTGTATACAAATTAATTTAATAAATACTTGGTGGGCTATGATGGTCCGATCCAACCCGGTACAACCCCGGCGTGTGAGGTGGTACATTCACACAACCCCAAAACGCCTCTGCTTTTTTTGAGGCAAACATGTCCAGCATCATTCAGTTTTTCTCTCCCTCTTTCTTACTCACAGTCCCCAATAATCTCCCTTTATGAGCACAGAGATAATTGATTTCATTAAATGAAACACAAGCTAATATTCCTCCATGTAAGCCCCTGACCTTTGGAGTGTGAAACACTTAGCTCTGTTAACTCCGTCGCCATTAAAGTGGCAACGTTCTCTTCGGAGGCAGCCAGCCTTCTGCCACAAAGAAATAATGGGTTATCTGCTTAGCCTGCTAAATGAAGTGTTAAATTAAATGGCACATGATTTGTTTTCCATACTTGCAGCTATTCTTTAAAGGTCGAATGCAGCTGTTTCACAGTATTCGAATCAGTTATAAACTGGGTGGGTCAAGCCCTGAATGCTGATTAGCTGAAAGCCGTGGTAAATGAGACCGGATACCACAGGTATGACAAAACATGACTTTTTAATGCTCTAATTACTTTGGTAAGCAGATTATAATAGCAATAAGGCATCTCAGGGATTTGTCGCCAGTATTTTGAAAGGGGGATACCTAGTCAGTTGTACAGCTGAATGCATTCAACTGAAATGTGTATTTTGCATTTACCCCAACCCCTCTGAATCAGAGAGGTGCGGGGGTCTGCCTTCATCGACATCTATGTCATCGGTGCCTGGGGAGCAGTGGGTTAACTGCCTTGCTCAGGGGCAAAACGACAGATTTTTACCTTGTCAGCTTGGAGATTCGATCCAGCAACCTTTCGGTTATTGGCCTAATGCTCCTACCCGCCAGTCTATCTGCCGCCCAATGGCAAAGGGCTGTATCCAGGCACTCTGGCATTGTTTCGTGCATAAGAATAGCACAGCTGTAGTATATTGGTCATATACCAGACCCCCTCGTGCCTTATTGATTAATTATACCACATAATTGTACTAGTTTTAGTTAGAAGGGCATTCTAGAATTGGCATTAAAACCATATAAGGGGACAGTTGGAAAAGATATTGGGACCCCTTGAAATCATGACGCAATAAGCACCTACACATGCAGACCATACCTGCTACAAAGTTAGAGAAAGCTAAACCAACAAACACACAAACCAAAATTAGATACATTGTAAACGAAGGTTCAAGTCATTTCGGGGTAATAATTAAGAAACCTTACTGTGATTGTTTTTAATTAAAATGGTAAAACAAGAATTTAGCTAGAACTGTCTGGGAATGGTCTGAGTTGGGAGGGGAAACTGAAATGCAGCCGTGTCWCCATGGAAAGGCAAAACTCCACCCAMCWAAACARGCAGACATTTCAGGTGGTCTTTTCAAACACCTCTTACACTAAAAGGGCATTATCAACATTTTCACAAGTTCACAGTATTATTCCAACTTCATAGTATGGAAATGTATCTAAAACACAGGAACATCACGTTTTTGAATGCACTTGGCCTTTAAGTAAAAGGTGGCCATGTTGTTTTAATGAATCAACATGAATGTCGTTTCTATGGGTAAACTCTGCTATTGACTCGAGCTAATCACAATTCGCTTCAATGAGCGATGTAAAGGGATTGTGCTGGATCAGGCAACTGGGAGAATCCCTGTGGGGAATTGTTATTTCTATGTGACACGTTTTACAGCAGGGACAGTAAATGCATCGTGAGGTCATGCCTCACAACTTGACTTACTTTGTAAATGTTCATTGAGACCGTATAATATCATATTCTAGCTGATATTTCATGTAGTTGACCATTTTAAATAGCAAGGCCTGTCTTGCTCCGAGATCCAGTCTCGGGGATCTGAGAAGTTATCACTATATGCTTTCAAAAGCTTTGAAACCTGAATGTCCTATTATCACAATCAATAACTTAAAGGGCAAGTGCACGAGGGGAGGTGTACAACTGCTGCTATTGAAAAGCCATCAGTTGACCGGGCCAGGTTTTGAGGCCGGTGTATTTGTAATAATGTTTAACGCACATGTCAGATGAGGGACGAGGCGGTCAATACCGAAGAAATATGATTCTTCCATCTCTGTATCTTCCCACGCCAGAGTCTGTCTGGCAGCCTTTCGCCTCTGAAAAACATGAGAAATGTCTTGATAACACCCTTTACGGTTTACAAGACTTGATTTCCTGGGAGAGAAGGAAAGGTTACAGTGAATTGCCAATGTAGGGCAGTGACACGTGAAAACAAACCAACTGGCTTGTCACCTGAGACATATAGCTAGTACCCTGTTCCTAAGAAGAAGCAACGGATAATCCGGCCCGCTTGGTGCAACAAAACGTAGACCTCTGCTCTCCTTCAATCTGAAAGAAAAGGAAAGGTCTTGCAAGCAGTTGTTGTAAACTTGATGGGCATGTTTTCTCTTGAAATCTACTTGGGGTATGATAGTGTTAGATGTAGTCATGAATGATGCATGCACTGAGTCAGAGAGTCAGAGAGTGGGACTCAAGATAGCAGAGAACAACACGTGCTGAATAAAAATGAATAGAAAAAAGACTGGATGAGAATGTTTTATGCACTGCATAAAGGAGTGGCTGACATACTGTATATTGCCCTTTCACTGTAGTAAAAGCTTGTATCCTGATTTTCAGGGATGAGGAGAAGTTGCTGTACTTAACGTGTTTGGAGAGTTGAAATAATGTGATACCAATGCCAATGTGTAGTTTGGTCTTGTTTTGATACATTCTTTAAGTGGAAAATATGTTGACTTGACAGCTAGCTTTGAATTACTGCGTCCGACGTTATGAAGTACACATGGAAGTCACAGTGTTTGTTATTCTATCTATCAGGTATATTGGTGTCGCATGACAAGTTGCTTAAAAAAAACTGTAAGCTAGGGGCTACGGCCAAACATTCCGGGAAAAAATCCTTTCCTATTCTTGAATAACTTAGACAAGAAAAGGATGCCATTTAGGAGTATCGGACGTGATCCGTGTGTCGAGTCACCCAGGAGTGCACCTCACCACCTGTCACCATCTTACCCGTCACCTGACATCCAGCTCCTCTCACCCCAGGGAGTCCCCTCAGCCACAACCCCCCGCCCCCACACAGCACCCCTGCTGCTCAACATAATGTCACCTGAGGCAGAGCCTAGGCCTCTAACTGGCTCACATTGGCGCCCATGTTTCTGCTCCAGTGGAAGGTTAATAAATATCCTGCCAGCCCACATGAAGTGCTTTCAGCCCCTCTGCTGGTGGGTATAATTCTACAGGTATAATACACACCGCAAGGCTTTACAATTGAGGACATGCTGACTGCTAAGCAGAGTCTTGGAGTGATCAATTACCTGCCACAGTGACATGCACTGCTCTTGTCAACACTTAACGCTAGGTAAGTACAACACTGATTCATGTGGAGCAGGGGGATTAGAATAGAATTATGTTGCCTAATGTGTCACTGTTTGAGAGAGGTCCTCTGATTGAAATTACAATTAGTTCAGCTTAATGTGGATGTCCATGGTTACGGATAATCCTGAATGAATCGTGAATAATGTTGAGTGACAAAGTTACAGAGGGTCAAAGATAATACCCCGAATACATGCTAACCTCCCATGTTATTGGTAAAGGTGAGAGGTTAGGATGGTTTGGGGATATGATCTTTGACCCGCTGTAATTTTCTCACTCATCATTATTCACAATTCATTCAGGATTATCCGTAATCCTGGTAGCATCCACATTAATGTAGAAGTGTTTAAAAAACATATTCTATTATTATTTACAATAAAAGTGACTCCAAATGACACAATACAGAATTGAACATTCCTTTCTATTGAGCACAAAATAAACTGAAACAACCAAAACTAACTGCAAATAGATCCAACAAGTTTGTAGATTCACAAGAGTCATATGCAGTCATTACGTGCTAGGAATATGGGACCAAATACGAAACATTTGACTACTATATTTATAAGAATCTTAGGGGTTTCAATAAGTTTGACCCCTACCTTTTTGAGAGAAAAAAGACATGACATATCACTAACAAAATCTATTTTTCTGATCAATTGTATTAGTATAAAATAGTATAATACAACCAGCTCCAACAGTCTTGAAGGATTTCCCACATATGCTGAGTACTTGTTAGCTGATATTCCTTCACTCTGCGGTCCAACTCATCCCAAACCATTTCAATTTGGTTGAGTTCGGTTGATTGTGGAGTCCAGGACATCTGACGAGCACTCCCATCATCTCCTTCTTTGTCAATAGCCCTTACACAGCCTGGAGTGTGTTTTGGGTCATTGTCCTGTTGAAAAACAAATGATAGTCCCACTAAGCTGCAGAATGCTGTGGTGCCTGCTGGTTAAGGGTGCCTTGAATTCTAAATAAATCACTGAATGTGTCACCAAAGCACCTCACACCATACACTTCCTCCTCCATGCTTCACGGTGGGAACCACACACACGGAGATAATCCTTCATCTACTCTGTGTCTCACAAAGACAAGGCGGTTGGAACCAAAAATCTCAGATTTGGGCTTCATAGACAAAGGACAGATTTCCTCCGGTCTAATGTCCATTGCTTGTGTTTTTGGCCAAAGCAAGTCTCTTCTTATTATTGGTGTCCTTTAGTAATGGTTCGAAACATTTATTGGGCAGCAAACTGAGGTGCAGTTAACTGCACAGAGGTTGCAGAGGTAACGCTGGGTCTTCCTTTCCTGTGGCGGTCCTCATGAAGAGCCAGTTTCATCATAGCACTTGATGGTTTTTGTTCTTGAAGTGTTCCGCATTGACTGACCTTCAGTCTTAAAGTAATGATGGACTGTCATTTTCTCTTGCTTATTTGAGCTGTTCTTGCCATAATATGGACTTGGTCTTTTACCAAATAGGACTATCTTCTGTATAACACCCCTACCTTGTCACAAACAACTGATTGCCTCAAAAGATTAAGAAGGAAAGAAATTCACACATTAACTTTTAACAAGGCACACCTGTTAATTTAAATGCATTCCAGGTGACTACCTCATGAACCTGGTTGAGAGAATGCCAAGACTGAGCAAAGCTGTCATCAAGTAAAAGGGTGGCTACTTTGAGGAATCTCAAATATAAAATATATCTTGATTTGTTAAACACTTTTTTGGTTACTAATGATCATGTGTCCAAAATGTTGACCTATAATTACATTGTAAAATATGTAGCTTCTATGTGGTTAATGCCGTGTGTATATATATTGTGTAAGGCTTGTCTCCCATATGAATCTTATATTTGTGCCAGACTGGGTTGAATTTACTTCTGTTTCTTTTTTTCTGTATTTATTTATCTGTGTCACATCTGCTCGTGCCACGCCCCCTAGTGCTCATCCTGTGTTTCCATGACCTGCCGCCACTCTCTCTCTCTGTGTGTGTGTGTGTGTGATGGTGTGGGTGGAGACAGGTGTGCTGGAGTCAGAGCAGATCCCCACCATCTGCCACTGTTCCATAATCAAGACCTCTACAAATACTCGTCCTGCCACTTCCACACTGCCAGATCATAATCTCTGCTCAGTCAGTCCATGTTTCTAGCCGTTTGTTCCTTTTGTGCCTGTTTTCCCTTGCCTGATGCTGTTTACCTCTCCGCTACAGTTCTGCCCGCTCTGACTCTGGTCCCTGTCTCCAGTCCAACTTCTCGTCAGTCCTGCTACTCTGTCCTGGATTCCAATCTACGCTCCCTTTTGGACCTGCTCACCTTGTCCAAACATCTCGTTCAGCCTCAGCTGCGCGCACCTGGTTTCCGGCAACCTGCCCGTGCTTCCCCTGGCCTACACTCAATCTTCCCGTGTTTCAATAAATACCTTGGTTACCTCATCCCAGTCTCCTTGTCTGAGTCTGCTCTTGGGCTACCTGTCCCACTCCGTGTGACAATCTGTATATGTTATGTATGTGTGTATATATACAGTGTGTCACGCCCTGATCTGTTTCACCTGTTTCCTGTGATTGTCTCCACCCTCTCCAGGTGTCGCTTGTTTTCCCCAGTGTATTTATCCTGTGTTCCTGTCTCTCTGTGCCAGTTCGTCTTGTATGTTTAGTCAAGTCAACCAGCATGTTTCCCATGTCCTCTTGCTGTTCTCCTTTTTTCTAGACCTCCCGGTTTTGAACCATTGCCTGTTTCTGGATTCTGATCTGGTTTTGACCTTTTTGCCTGTCCACGACCATTCTCTTGTCTAGCCCTTTGGAATTAATTACATTGTAAGACTCCAAGCACCTGCCTCCTGTGTCTGCATCTGGGTCTCGCCTTGTGCCTTGATACAGTGGGTATGTATTTATTTACAGCTCTAGGATGTAATTGACAATTATACATTGGTTTTTCCCTTACTTTTTCTTTCTTTTTTACTCTTTATGTGATGCGCACTGCAGAGAACATTGGAAAAAGAATCATAATTTAATTACCACGTGAATTATTTTAATGTTTGTTTATGTGTCAATTAATCCCATAAGGGATGGGTTGCAAATTGGCGATTTGACACGAAACTAAATTGTCATTAATTCGGTACTGTACATAACTGTCACGCCCTGACCTTAGAGAGCCTTTTTATGTCTCTTTTTGAGTGATTTGGGTGGCGTTCTATGTCTTTACTTCTATGATTTTGTGTTTCTATGCTTTGGCCGGGTATGGTTCTCAATCAGGGACACGTTGTCTATCGTTGTCTCTGATTGGGAACCATACTTAGGTAGCGAACTTAGGTACCATACTTAGGTAGAGAAATGTACGCTCACCACGCTGCACCTTGGTCCACTTTTTCAACGGCCGTGACAACAACGATAGGGTCAAGATGATAGCCTCGTTGGTGAAGTGTTTCCTTTATCATGTAACAGTGTAGTTGAGCTCCTCTCATTCCATATGCCCATAGATCCAGTTTCCTCAGCTGTGGTAGTGGTTGGAACATTGGATGAAGACAGTCGGAGTAGTTGGGAGGTCACAGTTCAAGGGCATCAATCATTTCTGGCCTCACTGTTTACATGTAGGGTTCTACTGTGCAGTGTGTTGTTTGGTTTGCCTTGGAACAGTTTATTGTTGTAATTCAAAGGAAACATTTATCCTGACCTACATAACAGTATGGTCCTATCATTGGACCATGATTTATATAAATACGCACTATAGAAAATATTCAAAATTATTCAATTAAAAAAGATATGTGTCATCTTTCAACAAAAACATACTGTTTATGGAATAAATCCCATTTTAGACATTCTGTGTTTACATAATGTGTTATGTTGACTGGTTTCGGTGTCAATTTGAAGCATGGTGGTGGATGTGATTTGTTCTGGGTTGTCAGATGGTTCCTTCCGCCCTATAGGAGAGTCTGCTCTCTCTCTGTTGGTGAGCCAACCCTTTCATACATGTTGTGTTGCACACTATCTGACACTC
>NW_019944998.1:0-3113 GCF_002910315.2 Salvelinus sp. IW2-2015
CTGCAAGAGCCCCCCCCTACTGCTATCTGACACAGGGCCCCAGGACGATGCTACCCCTAGCACAGTATCTATAACCACTACCGCACACATAGCACCCGCCTGCGCCTGGCACTCTCAAATACCGATAACCCTGCATAAGCCACCCCCCTCCGTCCGCCACTCTGTCCACCTTTACACTGCACCCCTTTCGCCCTACTGTGCACCCCCTCCCTACGCAGCTGAAGACCACCGGCTCCCCCCTATACATCTATGACCAGAACACTCCCTCCCTACACTGCAACACCCTCCCGGCGACCGTACTGACTTCTTGAAACCCCCTTGGCCTCTACCAACGAAAGGACTGTCCTTTCCTAGGGCAAGGGGTCGCACCGCCGGCCTCACACTGACACCCTACACACCAATGTAACAATGCATTGCACCCCCTCCCTATCTGCACCCTCCATCCGACTGCAACTGTCACCCCCTCAACACTGTACTGCTTTGCACCCCCTACGCCTTACTAAAACAGCAGCTCGTGCCAACCCCCTCCACCTCAACGTACGCCTGGCCCGCCTCCTGCGTCCTCGGCTCAACTCCCTTACCTAAGGACAAGCACCCCTCCCTACTGGCTAGCACCCTCCCTACTGCTGCACCCCCTCGTCCTCTGTCCACTCCTCCTTTACTCACTGCACCCCTCCCTACTCTGAGCTGCATCCCCCTCCTCTGTCACGTCGCCTTGCCAACCCCTCCGTCCTGCACTCCCCTTACACTGCACCCTAATTCACTACGGCACAGTTGATAATTATATTCATTGAAATGCTAATCCTTTGCACATGAACGGCCGCTCATTCTAAAACAATTGCAATGTGTATATATTTACGCCCGTATGTCGYTGTCTTCTCTGTTGGAATCRCCGTTCCGTCTGCTGGACAGTCAGTTCATCACAGAGTCTCTGGTTAACTTTCCCAGAAGTCACAATGTTTTTCGTAGTTGTCGCTTTCTCAGCGGCTCTGGGTAGTGTCTGTTGTAATGGATACGTCAGGCGTACAGATGGTCGTTGTATAGAATAGATGCATCCGCGGTTGTCGGGTATTCTCGTACTAGACTTACGCAATTTCCCAGCTGCAGACTAGTAATTCTACGTATAGGATTTGGTCTTATTCTGTAGTGATCGATAGTCTCAGAGTTGAACCATTTCCAGCCGTGTAGTCAACGCTACCTACTGTCTGGTCTCCATGGGCCTATAGAGTGGTAGTTCTTAACCATGTCAACAGGTAGCGTCAGCTCCATGTTTTCTAGTCTTAATGTACATTTCGTCAGGAGTGGGTTTTATACACTTCTGAGAAAAGGGCGGTTCCAYGACGCCGACGTAATGTCTATGCTCACGTGGGCGTGGCCACTGATTTGGTTAACTTTATATGAAAATCCATATTTTTCTCATTTAAAAGGTTAACATCACATTACATCTTTTCACAAATAGTTTCATGTTTAAATCACATGCGTTTCAAAATATTTAGATGTAAACCCCATAATTAAGTGTACAAAACCAAAGACATAGTAATGAGGGTTTCCTGTCCTTCATGAGGGTTTCCTGTCCTTCATGAGATCACCAAATGAAACACACTCGTCACGACTGTCGCTTAAGTGTCCACGGACCTCTCCCACATTCTCAAAAATAGAAATATTGTTTAATTTAATCTAACTTTTGATGTCCAGGTGTCTCTCTGTGTTCCACTATTTTATATTCCAATCTCAAACACTACAGAGAATAGAGGCAGCGTATTTTATGACCGCCATATAAACAGTCGACTTCCCGCTCTCCCCTCTCTATGAGAGAGAGAGCTGCATAGCGGACCCACTGTAACCTGGGGCAACAGCTCTGGTGGACATTCCTGCAGTCAGCATGCCAATTGCACGCTCCGTCAAAACTTTTTGACATCTGTGGCATTGTGTTGTGTGACACAATTGTCCCCAGCACAAGGTGCACCTGTGTAATGACCATGCTGTTTAATCAGCTTCTTGATATGCCACACCTGTCAGGTGGATGAATTATCTTGAAAAAAGGAGAAATGCTTACTAACAAGGATGTAAAAATATTTGTGCACAAAAATTTAGAGAAATAAGCTTTTTTTACGTATGGAACATTTCTGGGATCTTTATTTCAGCTCATGAAACATGGGACCAACACTTTACATGTTGTGTTTATATTTTTGTTCTGATACTGAGTGAGGGAGAGATGGGGAGCGAGAGAGGAAGATAGAAAGAGAGGAGGACAAGAGGGAGAGACCCTGTGACCTTCATATCCCTCAACCCCAAAATAAGAACAGACGTGTCAGCTGTCTTGTACAAGAGAAACAGTTGAACATACAAATGGAGAGAGAGAGAGAGAGACAGAGAGCGAGAGAGAGCGAGAGAGAGCGAGAGAGAGAAACATAAACAACAAGCTACACGTGAAGGCTACCGGTTGGCTGCCGACTTTTTATGGGGCGCGCTCATAAAAACTACATTGAAAAGTGTGTTTTTTAATTAAATTAATATTTGAAATGTCATGGTGTATTTTGTGTGTGTAAAAAAATATATATCTGATTTCTTTATTTAGAAAAAGCCTTTTCAGTGTATGCTTATACATTTTTGTTGTGTAAAACAAGAGAGAGAGAGTGGATTCAGCCAAGTACATATTACAACAATTATTGTAAAGAATCCCTGTGTGTCTGTCTGGTGTGAATGGGTTTTGGAAACGTTGACGTCCCCTGTGTGTCTGTCTGGGTTGAAATGGGTTTTGGGAACTCCAAAGAACCAACGCTAGGGTGTGGACACGGCGAGCATGCCAGATCAAATTATTGTTCTCTTCAGTCTTCGTTAAGAAAGAGGAAGACAGACAGAGTAAGAGGACAGAGAGAGATAGGGTAGTGAATCGCATTGGATGGCTCTCATGTGGGGCTTAACCAACATGGTTCTGCGTGCTACATCAATGTCTAATGCTAGCTGGGCTTTGGACCGCTCTGGGGATGTCAGTCCTTCTCTGTGCACGCTCACTAGGTCCTCTTCTCTCTCTCTTCTCTGTCTTTCCTTCTTCTCTCTCTCTCTTCTCTCTCTATTCTCGTCATTCGTCTCTCTCTCGGCTCTGCTCTCTG
>NW_019944998.1:7393-15587 GCF_002910315.2 Salvelinus sp. IW2-2015
GAGACGGCGCCAGTACCTAAGATGTGGCGGAGTGAATATGGCCTGTGCCGCCCTGCCACAGAGTTCCAACAGTCGTTACAGTAGACTGGAATGAAAACTGTTCTTGAGCCTGCTGATGTGTGGAACGTAGAGACCTGTACCACCTGCGCGCCTCGATGGTAGGAGGGAAAACAGTTTGTGGCATGGATGTGAAGGGTCCCTGATGATGCCGGCGCGCCTACGCAGACACCGCTTGCGCTGGAGGTCTACGATGACGGGAGTTGCGCCCAGTGATGTGCTGGCAGTTTTCACCACCCGTTGCAGGGCCTTCCGGTCGGCCAAAGAGCATCCGCCAACATACTGCGCAGTTAGTCAGAATGCTCTGAGTGGTAAAAGTTAACCAGGATCTTGGGAGACAGGTGGGCCTTCTTCAGCCTCCTCAAAAAGTACAGGCACTGCTGTGCCTTTTTGACCAGGGTTGACAGGTGTTGAGGTCCAGGAGGGTCCTCGGAGATGTAGGCTGGGCCAAACACTCCTCTCTTGTGCCATCAATGAGAACTGGGCGTGGCTGCAGCTTTTAGACTTCCTGTTATCCACAATGAGCTCCTTGGTTTTCTTTGAAGTGTTGTTGTCAGGCACCATGCAGCCAGGTGCTTGGCCTCCTCCTGTAGGCTGACTCGTCATTGTCACTGATCAGGCTACCACAGCGTGGTCGTCTGCGAGACTTGACGATAGGTGTTGGTACCGTGTACATGAACTCAGTCGTAGGTGAAGAGGGATACAGGAGGGGGCTCAACACGCAGCCTGTGGACACCGGTGTTCAGGGTTGAGGAGGTGAAGTTGTCTAAACCTGACAGACTGGGTTCTGTTGGTGAGGAATTCCAAAGTCAGTTACAGACAGAGGGGCTGATCCCTAGGTCATGGAGTTTGGTGACCAGTCTAGAGGAATGACCGTATGAATGCTGAGCTAAAATCTATGAACAGCATTCTCACATAGGGTTGGGTTTGTCCAGTGGGTCAGGCAAGAGTGTAAAACTGGAGATGGGTCCTCTGTAGACCTGTTCGTTTGGTAGGCAAACTGGTGGGGATCAGTGTTGAGAGGAGGCAGACTTAAGGCCAAAACCAGTCTTGTAAACACTTCCTGATCGTGGGGGTGAGCGCAACAGGTCGGAGGTCCATTCAGCTCGATGCGGTCTTAAAGCACTAACCGGTCATGTGTGTGGTCATAATACGGTCATACACAACAACCCTAGGAGGGACTTCCAATTTCATTGGCTGATCCCTCCTGATGACCCTGTTGGAGTCATGTCCAAACGGGTCATCAGGAGGATCAAGCCAATCGTGAGAAAGTAATTGACTTTCAGAATGGAGATGGCCTCAATGGCGCTGCCCATGTGCTCAGAGGCCATAATTGAATGGATACTACCCTGATGCCTAGTCACATTACCCTGCCTTCATGTACATATCTACCTCTAATACCTTTATTATTATCTATCCTGATGTCTAGTCACTTTACCCTGCCTTCATGTACATATCTACCTCAAATACCTTATTATATCTATTCTCTATGTCTAGTCACTTTACCCTCCTTCATGTACATATCTACCTCAATACCTTATTATTATCTATCCTGATGTCTTTAGTCATTTTACCCTGCATTTCATGTACTATTCTACCTCAATACCTATATTATCTATCCTGATGTTAGTCACTTACCCTGCTTTCATGTACATATCTACCTCAAATACCTTATGATTATCTATCCGATGTCGATCAACTTTACCCTGCCTTTATGTACATAATCTACCTCAAATACCTTATTATTACTTCTTGATGTCTAGGCACTTTACCCTGCCTTCATGTAAATATCTACCTCAAAGTACCATGTACCTCTGCACATTGATCTGGTACTCCCTTTAAACTTTTAGAGGTTAAAACCTTTAAGAGACGAATGACTATGATAGTAGATAACAAGATGTGGATCAACCACATTGTAGTCTCCACAATACTAACATAAAAAGAAGGAAGCCTGTACAGAATAAAAATATTCCAAAACATCCATCCTGTTTGCAATAAGGCACAAAGTAAAAGTGCAAAAAAAATGACATGTTTGTCCTGAAGTAAAGTGTTGCGTAAAGACAGACAGACAGACAGACAGACAGATGTGCAGAGGTACATTCTCACACTGCATTGCTTGCTGTTTGGGTTTTAGGCTGGGTTTCTGTACAGCACTTTGAGATTCAGCTGATGTACGAAGGGCTATATAAATCAATGTGATTTTGATTTTGAGGTCGATAGCAGAGTTTCCCAAAATCTGGCCTTAAAGAGTAATCAACTAATCATCTAGCGTTGATATATTTGAGATCAGCGTGTGAGTGCTAGGGGAACCCCCAAATTGCACCTCTTTAGGTCCTAGGGACAGAGTTTGGGAAACGCTGAATAATAGAATCATGATTCCCCCCCCCCCCCCTCCGGATATTAAAATAGATTTTTAAACCTAAGTACGCTGCGCGAGAGGCTGGCATTCAATTACTGCAGCTGCTGCGGGGCGGTGAGATGTGAGCGAGCAGACACAGGACCCAGAAACGCGGCTATAGCAGAGGTTAGCTAACTTGTAGCAACCACAATGTCACTATTATCATCCGTATGACAATAGAGAAGCTAGCTAGCTAGCTAGCTATAGTGGTATATAGTTAATTCCGAGGCTACGTGATGCACTTTCTCCCAATTTCAGATAAAAAAGCCTCCCTGTTGGTTACTTCATTGTAGTCTAATCCTCAATGCCTCTCAGGGACCTTGTTGCACTACTCTCTTTGCACTCTTCACGGTACTACTGGACTCTGACAATGCTTTGCAAAGTCTGATTAAGGACATTATTCAGTTGTACATGTCTACCTCGGGAACCTCATTGCTGCTATCCCTGCATTTCAGTTGCATGCCTCCTTGCACATTAAATTTGCCTTCACTGCACATTTAGACTTGCCACTTGTACTTGCCATTTGCCAAACCCAGATTAGTCCGTCAGACTGCCAGATGGTGAAGCGTGATTCATCACTCCAGAGAAGGCSCTTCAACTGCTCCAGATTCCAATGGCGGCAAGCTTTACACCACTCCAGCCCACGCTTGGCATTGCACATGGTGATCTTAGGCTTGTGTGMGGCTRCTCGGCCATGGAAACCCATTTCATGAAGCTCCCGACAAACAGTTMTTRTGCTGACGTTGCTTCCAGAGRCAGTTTGGAACTCRGTAGTGWGTGTTGCAACCGAGAACMGACGATTTTTACGTGCTACACGCTTCAGCATGTGGCCGTAACGTTCTGTGAGCTCGTATGTCCTACGACTTAGACGCTGAGCCGTTCCTACTCCTAGACGTTTCCACYTCACAATAACAGCACTTACAGTTGACCGGGGCAGCTCTAGCAAGGGCCTTCAGTAAGGCCATTCTACTGCCAATGTTTGTCTATGGAGATTGCACGGCGGTGTGCTCGTTTTTATACACCTGTCAGCAACTGGTGTGGCCGAAATAACCAAATCCACTAATTTTAAGGGGTGCCCACATACTTTGTATATACAGTGTATCACGAAGAACTGCAAAAGTGTTTCTGGAGGGCGATCATGCCATGCATCAGACGATGAGGAAACCCCTGATTTAGGTAAAAACATTTGATGAGGAAACCCCTGATTTAGGTAAAAACATTTGAATTGAACCAGCCATTGTTGAGTCTTCTGATGACAGTGATGGCGAAGAAACGGCAATCAACAGTGTTGTTGTCACGAAAGAAGTTGACAGAATTTTTAAGCCAGTGGTGGAAGCCTGTTGGAAGCAGAGTATGATAGCTAAGGAGATTCTGGCGTTTGATTGCAAATATGCGGAGGGAGTCGAAAAAGAGAACACACAGAAGGCTGTTGTATAAAACACCCGTCTCTGGATTACATCATCAAACTAAGGGCAACCATGGCATCCGTGACACAGAGGGAGAAGCGTTCATCCATGTTTACGGGGTAAGAGGCTAGCTAGCTACATTTTCAGATATACGTTTCTAATTGTCAGAAAGTTGTTTTCATTGCAAGTTAAAGCGTTCTGTTACGTTAGCTGGCTGTCTGGCTCGCTAGCTGACGTTACGTGTAGGATCTGTGTAGTAATATTATTTGTATGTCAGAAAAACTATTTGCATTGCTAGTTGGTTAACTTTAGCTACCTGCAGATTCATGCATGGTAGCTAGCTATGGCAATCAGTATGGGTTGGGATTATTGCCACGTTCAAGACAACTGGAAACTCTGGGAGAAAAAAAACGGAGGAAAGACTGAGAAAATCTTTTGAAAGGTCATCCAACTCCAACTTCCCGACCTGAAGATCACGGACCTCATCATTTGACCTCGTGTTTTTTCTAAGTTCCCTGTCTTGAAAGCACTATTAGATTCATTGTATAGCTAGCTATCTAGACTCCACTTCGCCAAATGATTACATGACCCATCAAGTTAGCCAGGTGTGTCTGTGGGTGATTACGGCCATCTATTGTATTTCATGAACATGTGGACATGTCTAGACAATAGTGACACATCCACTTGTGACCCGTCCACCATCCACTAGATGTGGGCTCCCGAGTGGTCTAAGGCAAGAGGCGTCACTGCAGTCCCTGGTTCAAATCCAGGCTGCATCACATCTGGCTGTGATTGGGTGGTGCACAATTGGCCCAGCGTCGCCTGGATTAGACTGACTTGCCTAGATAAATAAATTAGAAAGTGTCCAGATTAATGTTGTATAATTACTAGATGATTCTTGCACACTTGTCTAAATTGATGGGTCATGTGAAAGAAACGCTCTAACCACTCCCCAGCCACATMTTTTTTATTTTTGATATTGCTAGTATCCTGTGCATGTGACAAATAAACTTGTATTTTATTTGATATAGTGTGTGTTTACCAGAGACAGTAATGTGAAGAACAACATGATCTACACCAAAGTCAGATTAGNTGTGACAAATAAACTTGTATTTTATTTGATATAGTGTGTGTTTACCAGAGACAGTAATGTGAAGAACAACATGATCTACACCAAAGTCAGATTAGGATGTAGGCCAAGGACTAGATAAAGTGTATTTTTTACCTGGAGTTTTTCCTTATTGTGGGCTACTACTTTTACCTCTTTTAATCTTGAAATCTTTGGTTGTTTACTACACTACCGTACTCACTCTGTTTACTACACTACTCACTCTGTTTACTACACTACCGTACTCACTCTGTTTACTACACTACCGTACTCACTCTGTTTACGACACTACCGTACTCACTCTGTTTACTACACTACCGTACTGACTCTGTTTACTACACTACTCACTCTGTTTACTACACTACCATACTCACTCTGTTTAATACACTACCGTACTCACTCTGTTTAGCACATGGCCTCACATGTGAATCCTTAAATAGATGGGAGGGGCTAAGCCTTAAGAGGGTGTGAATGATGCTGAATAGGTGTAGACAAAGAAGAGTTCTCCAGTAGGTGTACCAAAAATATTCAAGGACCATTTTCTCAACAGTGGAGTTACAAGTTTATCAACATTCAAAGCAGTATTGACTCTCCCATTGTTCCTCAACTGTAGTGTATAACATACCATTTTCTAGCTCTGAGTCTCTASTTTTAAATAGACACTAATCTTCATCTTCATCTCCTAGTGTCATCCCTGCWTTGGGAATCTATTCTAATCTAGGGCAGAATGTGTTTTAGCACCTCTCCATAGGCTGGCTATGACAGGAGTTTTAACACCTGGCTATGACAGGAGTGTTATGTGTGATAATTACCCATCTCCCTCCTTCCTGTCTTCAATGCATCCGTCTCTCTCACTGATTGATAAAGTGGTGTCATAGCACACTGTGTGTGCAGTAGTTTTGCTTTAAAAAAATAAAATAACGAGGAGCAATCAATAATCTATTCGCCGTACGTGTAAGAGAAGAGAGAATTCCTACTGACCGGCCAGCAGGCTCCTCCAACCACGAGACGTGGTAAGAGACTTAGCTGTTTCGGAGATAGGACCAACGGTTTTTCTGTGCACATCGGGTCCGCCGGTGTATGTAGCTAGAGAAATCTAGAATCGAGCACGCTCGTTAGTTCTAAGAGTGGCTTTGAAGACTTTTTATTGCTGGCAGAATTTTGGACTCAGCCTATGTCGTCGGGTCTTGAATACGGGGCTCGTATTGTAGCCACGTTGATTGATCGTGTTCATCATCGAACTCATAGTGACATAGGAGGTGGGGCTGTGCACTCTCTTGATGGGTCAAACTGTCGTAGGCAGCACGTTCTATAGGGGCTATTTAGGCTATTCATTCTCGCTATTGGTTGCATTGATAAACAAATATAGTGGATCTCTGTGGCACTGTTTTGATAGAGATGAGTGTATATCAGGACAACAAGTCAGTTTCTTCCGGGACAATATATAGAGGAGAGGTGTTCTGTTAGTTTGTCTTTTATGCTAGATAAAACTAGTGCCATACAGGCTTGTTTGTGAAATGGTAGAAACCTTACATCTGACACTTGTATACTAGTTAGAAGATATGATGTTATCAATGGCTGTTGTTAACTATGTGTAGCACGTATAATCTGTGTGAATGGAACTAAAGTAAGTGATACATTACGAGCTCTGAGAGTTGTTAGAACATGGGTCATCGAAGATTTTCATCTGTTAAGTCTGATATATCTTTTATGTGGATTACGGGCTGTTGGAGAAGAAATTGGTGTCTTGGCATAAGAACCTATTCTATTATATTTCGTTGATTGGCTCGTCTTTTATAAAATGTGAGTTAGTTTTGGGGATCCTGTTTTTATTTCTGGGTGTCCAGTATGGTAGCCGTCGCTGTGCTTTTTTTCAGATGTATATCATGACGAGAAAGATGAACGGAGCGTTCTATTGTTTCAGCTAGAGTATTGGGATGACAACTAGCAAGCAACCAGAGATCAAATCAAACTCTCATTGGAAGAAGAACAATGTTCTTTTAGGGTTACACCAGGCAAAGTGTGATATATGCACTCACGATGCGGTCCTCAACTATACCAATACTCAATTTGTTCTTATAAATCAGATTATTTATGCAGGAAGCTTAAAGAAGGCTTGAGCTAGCCTTATGGGTGGTATTTTTTGTATTATGCTGCTAAGGCTTAAAGATGTGCATCAGGCTATGCTCCAGGTCTGTGCAGCATAAAGATAGCCTTTCGCACTGAGGCAAGGCGAAGGGCGACTTCTTAGTTATGTTATGTTACCTACAATAATTTAAAGATACAAAAAAAATTAAGAAAAAAACGTGCTATACGTGGCCTCGCCTCGCTTGTTGAATGGGAGTGGGACAGCAAGAATACTTAAGTCCGCCTTATTCCAAATCCCAGTTCCTACGCCTGGCAACGATAGCATGTCAACTTGTGTGTGGTAACTGCGTTAAGTCATACGAGCGACAGCCAAGAGCATGTTTTGTTAAAATCAACATATCTCTTCAAGAGGTGAAGAATGATTAATTACAAGCCCTATGTAGTAGCAACACATTGCTTTTACTACTAGATGTTACAACAAGTTTAGCAAAGAAGGGACTCAGGGACACGGACACAGTGTTGGCTCTACTATCGCACCAACGCGACAGCAATCACGAGCACGACAACGGCACCTGCATGAATTTGTGTTGACACGCATGCAGGGCAGACAACAACCACTACATCACATCGCAGCACACACACACACACACACACACACACACACACACACACACACACACAACACACAGCACACACACACAACACACACACACACAGTTTAATTTGCTTTGAATGTGCATTAATCCGAGGGGCGCAACTTTGGTTTTAGGTGAAGGGGGGGGGGCATCATTTACTGTATTTTTTTTTATCCGGTCGGAAAAATCTCCAAATAGCCTACCGACGCTCGGAGGTATCTGCATGATCCTAAAGCACATCGTTGCCTTGTTTTGTATCATATTCCAATTATGAAAGGGGGGGGTGTGGGGACATGTCCCCCTTCCCAGTGACAGTTGCGCACCTGCATTAATCTATTTAGCAAGCTGAAACATATTGATGTACTGTATAGGCTATTATAAGATTGACTCTCTTTTTTCTCTCTCTGTCTCCTATCTCCTTGAAGTTATTGATAAAGAGATCACTCGTTTTCACAGACATTAGATCGAACCTTCTGTACTATGAAAGAAAACGACGACACAC
>NW_019944998.1:18626-25768 GCF_002910315.2 Salvelinus sp. IW2-2015
CAACACACACACACACACACACACACACACACACACACACACACACACACACACACACACACACACACACACACACACACACACACACACACACACACACACACACACACACACACACACACACACAGTTAATTTGCTTTGAATGTGCATTAATCCAGGGGGCGCAACTTTGGTTTTAGGTGAAGGGGGGGGGGCATCATTTACTGTATTTTTTTTTATCCGGTCGGAAAAATACTCCAAATAGCCTACCCGACCGCTCGGAGGTATCTGCATTATCCTAAAGCACATCGTTGCCTTGTTTTGTATCATATTCCAATTATGAAACTAGGTGGGGGGGGGACATGTCCCCCTTCCCCAGTGACAGTTGCGCACCTGCATTAATCTATTTAGCAAGCTGAAACATATTGATGTACTGTATAGGCTATTATAGATTACTCTCTTTTTTGTGTCTGTGTGTGTGCGGTAAGAGTTAACAACTTTTGGCTGCATGCGTAAAAGGTTACAAGCTTAACTTCGTTGCACGTGGGTGGACTGGGATTTTTGGAATAGGGGACTTGATATTCTTGCTGGTCCCACTCCCATTCACAAGGGGGCGATAGCAACGTTTTTTCTTAATTTTTTTTGTCTTTTAATTTTGTGAAAACAAGTAAGAGTCGCCTTCCCTTGCTAGTAGTAGCTAGCTGGCAGCCTGGCTAGCTGGCTTTAGCCTGGATAAAAACATAGCTAGCTAGCCTTTTTAGCTTCCTGCATAAATAATCTGATTTATAAGAAAAATATATTGTTATACTTGCCGGTGTAACCTAAAACATCCTCCCAGTTTGATATCCTGGTTGTGTATTCATTCCCATATCTACTGAAAAATAGAACGTCGTCATGTTTTCGTCATGAATGAAAAAAAAGCACACGGCTAACTAGCTGGCCACAGTAGGTTCTACCATTTAACAACAGCCTGTAATCACTAGTTATTACAGTAGGTTGTACCATTTAACAACAGCCTGTAATCACTAGTTATTACAGTAGATTCTACCATTTAACAACAGCCTGTAATCACTAGTTATTACAGTAGATTCTACCATTTAACAACAGCCTGTAATCCCTAGTTATTACAGTAGGTTCTACCATTTCACAACAGCCTGTAATCACTAGTTATTACTGCTAAACAAAATGTATTTTCAGGGAGAATCTTGTTGTTTGGTTTACTGTTTGAACAGTGCCAGAGATTATATTTGTTTATCAATGCAAAATAGGCTGAATAGCCTAAATAGCCTATAGAAACGTATGACAAGGAGCAGCCCCTTTTGTGATGAGAAACGGCATTGCAACACTCCGCATAGAGCTGGTAGCTTAAACTGCATGGGGAAAAAGTTCAACACCAGTGTTAATTGACTCTGGGAGATTTGGCAGCTATACCGTCATCCCGCCTGTTAACAAAAACCGTGGCTGTGCAAGGCAAGGATTTCTGTTTCTGGCTTTCAGTCCAATCTCTCTTTCTTCTAGTGATGAGTGGAGGAGGAGGGGAGAGGGGGGAGTCTAATCAGGCCTTTCGTTGTAAAGAAGCTTAACAGGACGGCGATCATTAAAAACCTCCCATGTGATTTAGCCAACCGGAGGCGCGTGCCCACAGGAGGGCAACAGACACACGCAGGAGAACAATCGGCTTCGCAGGGGCCAACCGGATCCCGCAGTCTAGGCTACCTGTTAACTCACCGCGAAGAAACGTTACCGTTGAAGGTCAGGAGCCGCAACGAGGCGCCATTTGGCAGAGATGTGTGATGTAAAAGAGCAGAATCACCCACCAAACGGTCAAAACTAGGCGCCATTTGGCAGAGATGTGTGATGTAAAAGAGCAGAATCACCACCAAACTATCAAAACTAGGCGCCATTTGGCAGAGATGTGTGATGTAAAAGAGCAGAATCACCCACCAAACTATCAAAACTAGGCGCCATTTGGCAGAGATGTGTGATGTAAAAGAGCAGAATCACCACCAAACGGTCAAAACTAGGCGCCATTTGGCAGAGATGTGTGATGTAAAAGAGCAGAATCACCCACCAAACGGTCAATCCTCCATGAAGGATAGAGGCTGCGTGCCTTATTCCTTAGGGTGGACTTACGTAAAAGAAAGATCAGACCGTAATATTCAAGCTGAGATAATATTTCACGACCTATTGTTATTGGGGTCAAAGGTTATTGGATCTTTCCACAAAATGACCCTAAAAAACACCAAGCCTTCTGTATGTGCAGATTATGAAGACATTTCTCTATAAACAAGAACATTCATTCCTTCATTGAGGGTTTTCTCTATCTAATATCCATCCACAGGTAACTGTATCCACAAAGCTCTCTCTCCCTCCACCCTATTCTACAGTTTGTTTGAGTTTCACAAACATGCAGACGTTTCCAGAAGGTTAGCGATACATTCAAGTTGTAGAAAACCCATACAGTAGCCGAGGCCAAACTTTTGACTGGTACTATCTATATATGACACACTACCGTTAAAAAGTTTGGGATCATTTATAAATGTCCTTGTTTTTGAAAGAAAAACATTGTTTTTTGTCCATTAAAATAACATCAAAATTGATCAAGAAATACAGTGTAGACATTGTTTAATGTTGTAAATGACTATTGTAGCTGGAAACGGCAGATTTTTTATGGAATATCTACAGAGAGCCATTATCAGCAACCATCACTCCTGTGTTCCATTGGCACGTTGTGTTCGCTAATCCAAGTTTATCATTTTAAAAAGGCTAATTGATCATTAGAAAACGCTTTTGCATTTATTTAGCCAGCTGAAAATGTTGTTCTGATTAAAGAAGCAATAAAACTGGCCTTCTTTAGACTAGTTGAGTATCTGGAACATCAGCATTTGTGGCTTCGATTACAGGCTCAAAATGGCCAGAAACAAAGCCTTTCTTCTGAAACTCGTCAGTCTATTCTTGTTCTGAGAAATGAAGGCTATTCCATGCGAGAAATTGTCAAGAAACTGAAGATCTCGTACAACGCTACGTACAACCGTACAATGCTATGTACTACTCCTTCACAGAACAGCGCAAACTGCCTAACCGAATAGAAAGAGTGGGAGACTCCGTCTAGTTTGAGAAGCAGACGCCTCACAAGTCCTCAACTGGCAGCTTCATTAAATAGTACACACAAAACACCAGTCTCAACGTCAACAGTGAAGAGGCGACTCCGTGATGCTGGCCTTCTAGGCAGAGTTCCTCTGCCAGTGTCTGTGATCTTTTGCCYATCTTAATATTATCTTCTTATTGGCCAGTCGGAGATATGGCTTTTTCTTTGCAACTCTGCCTTGAAGGCCAGCATCCCGGAGTCGCCTCTTCACTGTTGACGTCTCCATAGACAAACATTGGTAGTAGAATGGCCCGTACTGAATAGCTCAGTGACGTTCAACGTGGCACCCTCATAGGATGCCACCTTTCCAGCAAGTCAGTTGGTAAAATGTCTGCCCTGCTAGAGCTGTCAACTGTAAGTGCTGTTATTGTGAAGTGGAAACGTCTAGGAGCAACATCGGCTCAGCCAGCGAAGTGGTAGGCCACACAAGCTCACAGAACGGGACCGCCGAGGGCTGTAGTGCGTACAAATGGTCTGTCCTCGGGTTGCAACACTCACTACCGAGTTCCAAACTGCCTTTGGAAGCAACGTCAGTAAAATACGGGTTCGTTCGGGAGCTTCATGAAATGTGTTTCCATGGACGAGCAGCCACACACAAGCCTAAGATCACCATGCTCAATGCCAAGCGTCGGYTGGAGTGGTGTAAAGCTCGCTGGTCATGCGTTCTCTGGAGTGGTGAATCACGCTTCACCATCTGGCAGTCCGATGGACTAATCTGGGTTTGGTGGATGCCATGAGAACGCTACCCTCCCCAATGCATAGTGTCAACTGTAAAGTTTGGTGGAGAAGGCTGTTTTTCATGGTTCGGGCCCCTTAGTTCCAGTGAAGGGAAATCTTAACGCTACAGCATACAATGACATTCTAGATGATTCTGTGCTTCCAACTTTGTGGCAACAGTTTGGGGAAGGCCCTTTTCTGTTTCAGCATGACAATGCCCCTGCGCACAAAAGCGAGGTCCATACAGAGTCCTTACCTCAACCCCATCAAACACCTTTGGGATGAATTGGAAAGAATGATTTGTTCTATATCTTCAATCAAATTACATATGTACAACTGTGGCATTAAAATGTTTAATGGTATTTTTCATCAGTTGTTTTATCTCGTCTCATCTAGTCTCATCTAATCTCATCCTTATCTAGTCTCATCTAATCTCATCCATATCTAGTCTCATCCTTAGTCTAGTCTCATCCTATCTAGTCTCATCCTATATCTAGTCTCATCCTATCTAGTCTCATCCTTATCTAGTCTCATCTTATCTAGGTCTCATCGTTATCTAGTATCATCTACTCATCCTATGTCATTTCCACCACACTCTTCATTGTCATTACCACACACTAAGTCATTACCATCACGGTACATATTTTCAGGCAACAGTGTATTAAATTACAATTGATATTGATGATTGTGTTTTCTCCATATGTGAACCTGATATGCTTGTTCTTAAGGTAATATTTTACATTATTTTAGGAATTAAGATTTTGATGTGGTAAATACATGTTTCTGATTATCATCAAGGCATATATGGACATTTAGACAATGATGAATACATATAATTAAGACAACTTAAAAAATAAATGAATGTGAAATATTATATAAAATAATCTTAGGCACAATTTATTTCATTTCTTTATCAACTAAAATTATCCCATTTTATACATGGTGGTAAGGACATTCCCCCTCAGGTATTTGGGAAACCGATAAAAATCTTTATATTCTTAAATAGTTGGTCTCAGCCACTATTAAATCTTGTTTCCAGACAAGAGTGAAGAAAATATTCAGATAGAAAAATAATTTTCAAGAGTTTTCATTTTCGAAAACATTTAACAGCAAAAATGCCCGTATTTGCAAAATCAACCAAATACAGTTGGAAAGTATTTAGATCCCTTTACTAATTCACATTTTGTGGAATTTTATTAAAATTTATTAAATAAAATAAAAAATCCTCATCAATCTATACAATTGGCATTATGGGGTATTGTGATGTCATATGGGGTATTGTGATGTCATTATGGGATTGCGATGTCATATGAGGTATTGTGATGTCATTATGGGTATTGTGATGTCATTATGGGTATTATGTGTAGATGGTAAGAATACATATTTTATCCATTTTGAATTCAGGCTGTAACACAACAAAATGTGGATAAGTCAAGGGGTATGATACTTTCTGAAGGCTCTGACATAACGTATTCGGGAAATATTCATTTACATACATTTAAATCATACAGACGCTCTTATCCAGAGCACTTACAAGTTGTGCATTCACCTTATGAGTCAGTGGAACAACCACTTTACAATAGTGCATACTAAACTCTAAGGGGTAGAAGATTACTTTATCCTATCCTAGGTTCCTAAAGAGTGGGTTTCAGTGTCTCCGGAAGGTGTATGATTCGCGACCTGGCGTCGTGGGGATTTTTCCACCATTGGGGTCCAGAGCAGGCGACAGTTTTGACGGGCTGAGCGGAGAGCTGTTTACTTCCTCAGAGTAGGAGGCGAGCAGCCAGAGGTGGATGAACGCATGCCCTTGTTGGTGTAGGGCCTGATCAGAGCTGAACGAGTGCGTTCCCTCACACTCCGTATTCAGAACCATCACTTGACTTTTTCCACATTTAGTTACGTGAAAGCCTTATTCTAAAATGTATTTTTTTTTAAATCCTCATCAATCTATACACTATACCCCATAATGACATCACAATACCCCATAATGACATCACAATACCCCATAATACAAAGCGAAAACAAGTTTAGAAATGTTACAAAATGTATTACAAATAAAAAAACTGAAATAACTTATTTACCTAGGTATTCAGACCCTTTGCTATGAGACTCTACATTGAGCTCAGGTGCATCCTGTTTCCATTGATCATCCTTGAGATGTTTCTACAACTTGATTGGAGTCCACTGTGGTAAATTCAATTGATTGGACATGATTTGGAAACACCTGCCTATATTAGCCACAGTTGACAGTGCATGTCAGAGCAAAAACCAAGCCATGAGGTCGAAGGAATGTCCTTAGAGCTCTGAGACAGGATGTGTCGAGGCACAGATCTGGGGAAGGGTACCAAAAATATCTCTGCAGAATTGAAGGTCCCCAAGAACCAGGGCCTCCATTATTCTTAAATGAAAGAAATTTGGAACACCAAGACTCTTCCTAGAGCTGACCGACCGGCAAAACTAAGCAATCGGGAGAAGGGCCATGGTCAGGGATGGACGAAGAGCCCGATGGTCATCTCTGTGGAGATGGGAGAACCTTCCAGAAGGACAACCATCTCTGCAGCACTCCACCAATCAGGCCTTTATGGTGTAGATGGCCAGAAGGAAGCCACTCCTCAGTAAAAGGCACATGACAGCCCGCTTGGAGTTTGCCAAAAGGCACCTAAAGGACTCAGACCATGAGAAACAAGATTCTCTGGTCTGATGAAACCAAGATTGAACTCTTTGGCCTGAATGCCAAGCGTCAAGTCTGGGGAAACCTGGCACCATCCCTACGGTGAAGCATGGTGGTGCAGCATCATGCTGTGGGGATGATTTTCAGCGGCAGGGACTGGGAGACTAGTCAGAATCGAGGGAAAATGAACAGAGAAAAGTACGGAGAGATTCTTGATGAAAACCTGCTCCAGAGCGCTCAGGACCTCAGACTGGGGCGAAGGTTCACCTTCCAACAGGCAACAACCCTAAGCACACAGCCAAGACAACGCAGGAGTGTCGGGACAAGTCTCTGAATGTCCTTATTGGCCCAGCCAGAGCCCGGACTTGAACCCGATCGAACATCTCTGGAGAGACCTGAAAATAGCTGTGCAGCAACGCTTCCCATCCAACCTGACAGAGCTTAGAGGATCTGCAGAGAAGAATGGGAGAAACTCCTCAAATACAGGTGTGCCAAGCTTTGTAACGTCATACCCAAGAAGACTCAAGACTGTAATCGCTGCCAAAGGTGCTTCAACAAAGTACTGAGTAAAGGGTCCGAATACTTCTGTAAATGTGATTTTCAGTAAATATTGTATAAATTAGCAAC
>NW_019944998.1:29591-41263 GCF_002910315.2 Salvelinus sp. IW2-2015
AATCTAGTCTCACTAATTCTAGTCTCATCCTAAAATCTAGTCTCATCCTAATCTAGTCTCATCTTAATCTCATCGCTATATCTAGTCCCATCCTTATCTAGTCCATCTAGTCTCATCGTTATCTAGTCTCATCTAGTCTCATCGTTATCTAGTCTCATCTAATCTCATCCATATCTAGTCTCATCCTAATCTAGTCCATCCTAATCTAGTCTCATCCTAATCTAGTTCTCATCCTAAGTCTAGTCTCTTCTAGTCTCATCTGTTACGTAGTCTCAAATCCGAAGCTAGAATTTCTCAAAACCTGTTTTTGCTTTGTCATTATGAGGTATCATGTGTAGATTGACGAGAATTTGTTCTTTTTAAAATCCATTTTAGAATATGGCTGTAATGTAAAAAGTCAAGGGGTCTGAATACTTTCTGAATGCACTGTGCTTTTATATATATATATATATATATTTCAAAATGGTCTGAGAAGAACAACATTGGCAATTCAGGCATAGCATATATGCAGTGAAAATGTATTGGGACTATAGCCTACTGCACAAACCTCCTTACTACAGAACGGTTATTAATTGGGCTATGTTGCTTACGTTTTAACGTCACGTTAGAGAAACATCTGAGCGGTAGATCTCGCCTTGTATTTGGACTCAGAAAGTGATCTTGGYTCAGTCAGAAAAGGTTGTTGACCAGTGGACTATACCAACCATAGAAGTAGATACTAGGCTAGTGGACAGATACCACTTTAGACAATAGATACTACTATTGCAGATAGTTAAAATTAGGTATATTAGTATTAGGCTATGCCGCTCATTTCATTTACCTATTCTGAGTACTTGCTGTGAACTCCGGCTGAACTGCATCGTGAAGAGTACCAGCCAGGTAAACAGGCTCTTCCTCCTCTCCATACTTCCGTAATCCAACTTTACATTCATCATACCGATACCGACAGAGTGAAATAACCCGTAGTATGATCCATGCAGAGAATAATCCGGAGAACAGTCCCCATCGCCTCGAAGATTTCAGACATTCCTCGGAGGATAAATAGATGCTCGCCCAACTATGGTTCCTCTCTCTCTCTCTCTCTCTCTCTCTTCGTTTGTTTGCGCTCTCGGTTTCCACTAGTTACCACAGCTACAAAGTCAAAATGGGCTATTTTGTAAAACTGTATGAAAAAAATCATGAGCTTTTTGGTCCTCGTTTAGTGTTAGGCATAAGGTTTGCAGTGTGGTTAGATTTAAAATCACATTTGAAGAAGATAAATTGTAGAAATGGGAGCGGATTATGACTTTATGGCTGTGGTAACTAGTGACGACCCTCTCTCGCTTGCTCAACTCAGCTACGCACATCTCAAATCAATTTACGTTCACGTGGTGGTTATWCCATTATTCCAAACTGAGCGTTTACTTTGCCATCCAAAATGTAATTGGTAAAATGTAATCTCTCTCTCCCTTAACCAAACATGAAAGCAATTGTTTGAGGATGAGGACAGTTTGATGAAAAAGCTTTACATAAAGGTTAAACCCCAGGCAACCCCAGTGATTAAACAGCCAGCATATAAAAGTTCCAACGCAAACATTTTTATCTCAATATCAAATAATTTCTCGGTAATAATTAAGTACTGTAACCTTACTGTGATTGTTTTTAAATTAAAATTGTAAAAAATAATAATAAAACCCACAAATGACTTGTTAGCAAAGAGCAACTGGTCTGAGTGGGGAGGGGAAAACGGAACTAGCTGTTATTGGCAGAGAGGTTGGAACTCTTTTTCTTATTGGTCTATTAACTAATTTACCTGGTGATGTCACAAGGCAGGCCAAAACTCCATCCCACCAAAACAGGCTGAAATGTCAGGCAGTCTTTTCAAAACAGCTCTTACACTAAAAGGGCATTATCATCATTGCATTGTTTTATTCCAACCTCATAGTGTGGAAATATATAAAAAACACGGGAAATCACCTTTTTGAGTAGACTGGGCCTTCTTTAAGGATCTGCCCATTTCAATTTTCACCTAAAATGACATACCCAAATCTAACTGCTTGTAGCTCAGGACCTGAAGCAAGGWTRTGCATATTCTTGATACCCTTTCAAAGGAAACACTTTGAAGTTTGTGGAAATGTGAAATTAATGTAGGAGAATATAACACATTAGATGTGGTTAAAGATAATAAAAAATAAAAAACATAGTATTTTTGACCATCATCTTTGAAATGCAAGAGAAAGGCCATAATGTATATTCCAGACCAGGCCCCAATTTAGATGTTGCCACTAGATGGCAGCAGTGTACGTGCAAAGTTGTAGACTGATCAAATGAACCATTGCATTTCTGTAAAAACAAATGTATCAAGACTGCCCAAATGTGCCTAATGGTTATTAATACATTTTTAAGTTCATAATGAGCACTCTCCTCAGAGGAGTAGTCCTGCTGAAACATTGATAACAGGGAGTAGTCCTGCTGAAACATTGGATAACAGAGAGTAGTCCTGCTGAAACATGGATAACAGGGAGTAGTCCTGCTGAAACATTGATAACAGGGAGTAGTCCTGCTGAAACATGTGATAGAGGGAGTAGTCCTGCTGAAACATGGATAACAGGGAGTAGTCCTGCTGAAACATTGATAGAGGGAGTAGTCCTGCTGAAACATTGATTAGAGGGAGTAGTCCTGCTGAAACATGGATAACAGGAGTAGTCCTGCTGAAACATGGATAACAGGAGTAGTCCGTCTGAAACATTGATAAGGGGAGTAGCCTGCTGAAACATTGATAAGAGGGAGTAGTCCTGCTGACACATGGATAACAGGGAGTAGTCCTACTGAAACATTGATAAGAGGGAGTAGCCTGCTGAAACATTGATAAGAGGGAGTAGTCCTACTGAAACATTGATAACAGGGAGTAGTCCTGCTGAAACATTGATAACAGGGATAGTCCTACTGAAACATTGATAACAGGGAGTAGTCCTGCTGGAAACATTGATAACAGGGAGTAGTCCTGCTGAAACATGGATAAGCGGGAGTAGTCCTGCTGAAACATTGATTAGAGGGAGTAGTCCTGCTGAAACATGGAGATAACAGGGAGTAGTCCTGCTGAAACATTGATTAGAGGGAGTAGTCCTGCTGAAACATTGATTAGAGGGAGTAGTCCTGCTGAAACATGGATAACAGGGAGTAGTCCTGCTGAAACATGGATAACAGGGATAGTCCTACTGAAACATTGATAACAGGGAGTAGCCTGCTGAAACATTGATAAGAGGGAGTAGTCCTACTGAAACATTGATAACAGGGAGTAGTCCTGCTGAAACATTGATAACAGGGAGTAGTCCTACTGAAACATTGATAACAGGGAGTAGTCCTACTGAAACATTGATAAAGAGGAGTAGTCCTGCTGAAACATTGATAACAGGGAGTAGTCCTGCTGAAACATTGATAAAGAGGGAGTAGTCCTACTGAAACATTGATAACAGGGAGTAGTCCTACTGAAACATTGATAACGGAGTAGTCCTACTGAAACATTGATAACAGGAGGTAGTCCTGCTGAAACATTGATAACAGGGAGTAGTCCTGTGAAACATTGATAACAGGGAGTAGTCCTACTGAAACATTGATAAGAGGGAGTAGTCTGCTCTGAAACATTGATAACAGGGAGTAGTCCTGCTGAAACATTGATAAGAGGAGTAGGGTGCTGAAACATTGATTAGAGGAGAGTCCTACTGAAACATTGATAACAGGAGTAGTCCTGCTGAAACATTGATAACAGGGAGTAGCCTACTGAAACATTGATAACGGGAGTAGTCCTGCTGAAACATTGAATAGAGGGAGTAGTCCTACTGAAACATTGATAACAGGGAGTAGTCCTGCTGAAACATTGATAACAGGGAGTAGTCCTACTGAAACATTGATAACGGGGAGTAGTCCTGCTGAAACATTGAATAGAGGAGTATCCTACTGAAACATGATAACAGGGAGTAGTCCTGCTGAAACATTGATAACAGGGAGTAGTCCTACTGAAACATTGATAACAGGGAGTAGTCCTACTGAAAACATTGAAACAGGGAGTAGTCCTGCTGAAACATTGATAACAGGGAGTAGTCCTACTGAAACATTGATAACAGGGAGTAGTCCTTACTGAAACATTGATAACAGGGAGTAGTCCTACTGAAACATTGATAACAGGGAGTAGTCCTGCTGAAACATTGATAACAGGGGTAGTCCTACTGAAACATTGATATAGGGATAGTCCTGCTGAAACATTGATAACAGGGAGTAGTCCTGCTGAAACATTTGATTAGAGGGAGTAGTCCTACTGAAACATTGATAACAGGAGTAGTCCTGCTGAAACATTGAATAGAGGGAGTAGTCCTGCTGAAACATTGGTTAGAGGGAGTAGTCCTACTGAAACATGGATAACAGGGAGTAGTCCTGCTGAAACATTGATTAGAGGGAGTAGTCCTACTGAAACATTGATAACAGGGAGTAGTCCTGCTGAAACATTGATAACAGGGGAATAGTCCTGCTGAAACTTGATAGAGAGTAGTCCTACTGAAACATGGATAACAGGGAGTAGTCCTGCTGAAACATTGATTAGAGGAGTAGTCCTACTGAAACATTGATAACAAGGAGTAGTCCTGCTGAAACATTGATAACAGGGAGTAGTCCTACTGAAACATTGATAAGAGGGAGTAGTCCTGCTGAAACATTGATAACAGGGAGTAGTCCTGCTGAAACATTGATAAGAGGGGTAGGGTTGCTGAAACATTGATTAGAGGGAGTAGTCTACTGAAACATTGATAACAGGGAGTAGTCCTGCTGAAACATTGATAACAGGAGTAGTCCTACTGAAACATTGATAACGGGGAGTAGTCCTGCTGAAACATTGAATAGAGGGAGTAGTCCTACTGAAACATTGATAACAGGGAGTAGTCCTACTGAAACATTGATAACAGGGAGTAGTCCTGCTGAAACATTGATAACAGGGAGTAGTCCTACTGAAACATTGATAACAGGGAGTAGTCCTGCTGAAACATTGATAACAGGGAGTAGTCCTACTGAAACATTGATAACAGGGAGTAGTCCTACTGAAACATTGATAACAGGGAGTAGTCCTACTGAAACATTGATAACAGGGAGTAGTCCTACTGAAACATTGATAACGGGAGTAGTCCTACTGAAACATTGATAACAGGGAGTAGTCCTACTGAAACATTGATAACAGGGAGTAGTCCTACTGAAACATTGATAACAGGGAGTAGTCCTGCTGAAACATTGATAACAGGGCTAGTCCTACTGAAACATTGAATAAGGGAGTAGTCCTGCTGAAACATTGATAACAGGGAGTAGTCCTACTGAAACATTGATAACAGGGAGTAGTCCTACTGAAACATTGATGACAGGGAGTAGTCCTGCTGAAACATTGATAACAGGGAGTAGTCCTGCTGAAACATTGATAACAGGGAGTAGTCCTACTGAAACATTGATAACAGGAGGTAGTCCTACTGAAACATTGATAACAGGGAGTAGTCCTACTGAAACATCGATAACAGGGAGTAGTCCTACTGAAACATTGATAACAGGGAGTAGTCCTGCTGAAACATTGATAACAGGGAGTAGTCCTACTGAAACATTGATAACAGGAGTAGTCCTACTGAAACATTGATGACAGGGAGTAGTCCTGCTGAAACATTGATTAGAGGGAGTAGTCCTACTGAAACATGATAACAGGGAGTAGTCCGCTGAAACGATTATTGATAACAGGGAGTAGTCCTGCTGAAACATCGATAACAGGGAGTAGTCCTACTGAAACATTGATAACAGGGAGTAGTCCTACTGGAACATTGATAACAGGGAGTAGTCCTACTGGAACATTGATAACAGGGAGTAGTCCTGCTGGAACATTGGGATCATTAATAGCTGTATGTTAGTGACTTTTGTTTTGTTTATGGTGAAAATGCCATTTAAACTTCAATGGAAAAATATTGATTTATTTAAGGCCAAATTTGAGCGATTATTTTGTTGTTGTTGATAAATCTTGATTAAGTAATGCCATTAACTTGATTAATTATTTGAATCGTTTGACAGCGCTAGTATTTATGTTTGTGGCGGTAGTCTAGTGCGTTCACTATAACCATTTTCAGAGTGGAACCAACTTGGAAGTACCACACCAATGGTTGTGTCCGTTTAACATTTTTTTATGAATACATTTTATATTTAGACATTCCCTCGACCCTTTAAAGTAAGCTTTTCAATACTGGGAAAACAATGAATGAATTAATATAGACATTAATAAGAAAGTAAAATACTTCTATAATGCGCTAACGTACAGGTATAATATGGAGTTTCTAAACTGGTTATTTGTCTCCATCTAGTGTTCGAACAGGTGTACTACAACCTGGCAAATTTAATTCAAAAATCAACCAACAATAACTGACTTTACATTAGTTTAAATAATGGTGTCGATGAAACAATCGGACACAAACTGGGGGCTGTCGTCTGACATGATTGCCCTGGGAAGGGCCCCCATTAGCCGTCATGATTTCATTGGAAAGGCCCCCCATTATCCGTCATGGTTGTCTGTGCCCAATAATGTTTGTGCCGTGTTTTGTGCTGCTACCATGTTGTGTTGCTACTATGTTGTTGTCATGTTGTATTGCTACCATGCTGTGTTTTCATGTGTTGCTGCCATGCTGTGTTGTCATGTGATGCTGCCATGCTATGTTGTCATGTGATGCTACCATGCTGTGTTGTCATGTGATGCTACCATGCTATGTTGTCATGTGATGCTGCCATGCTATGTTGTTCTCTTAGGTCTCTCTTTATTAGTGTTGTGGTCTTTCTCTTGTCGTGATGTATGTTTTGTCCTATATATTTGTAATGTGTAATGTGTAATTGTTCAATAATTAAATGTGTTGTGTTTAAAAAAGTAAAAATATCTGATCATATAAAATGCATTGTGTTTATATTACTTTTACCCAAAAAATATGTGATAAACAAACACATCTAAACTAACAAATGGCAAATCATATTTTTCGCCGAGATAGCCAGTCAATTTGAGTAACGTTATTGTGTATTCTACGTAATGACGCAGATTTACGTTATTACGCAATAGCGTCACAACGTCATTTAGCAACTTTTAGCAACAAATCGACCTGCCTTCTAGCAACTCCCCCTGGAAATTAGTTGGCAACACCGAGGGCCCTACTTACAGTGGTAACCTACACA
The DNA here is from genome assembly GCF_002910315.2 of Salvelinus sp. IW2-2015. Taxonomy (NCBI): domain Eukaryota; kingdom Metazoa; phylum Chordata; class Actinopteri; order Salmoniformes; family Salmonidae; genus Salvelinus; species Salvelinus sp. IW2-2015. The sequence continues at coordinate 36,798 of NW_019944998.1, forward strand.
TCAATGCAAAAGATCAACTGTCTGTTCACCTGTTAAATTCTACCGTATGTTATAAACTGAGCTCCCTGTTGGATGCATATAGGCTAGGCTAGAGCAAAAAACKATACATTGTAATGGCCTATCTAATAGGCTCAATTAAATGAGAGATGCCCATGGTAATTTGTTGTATGGCTACTTCGAGATTATGAACTCATCATGGCCAGAAAAGGTGAGGAATTTATTCTGCAATGGTCATGATATGTATAATAATGTATTATGTTGAGAAATTAAATACTGTCTACTCGAGAAATTTAACATTGCTTTATTCAGACGTAGCCTACCAAACGTCAATGGAAAAAGTATGTTCTACCGTTAAACTTCGGATCGCATAGAGGAAAATACTTGAGTTTATATACTTACTACTGTGAAGTAGGTCCAWTGAAATGAGATGGGACGTAGCCTATCCTAACTTGTTGTAGACTATTTCGCGAGTATGAAATCATCAGACAGAAAAAGTGAGGAATTTATTCCGCTGAGCCACTTGGGAAGCTCAACAAAATAGACTGTCAGAAGTGGGATTCGAACCCACGCCTCCAGGGGAGACTGCGACCTGAACGCAGCGCCTTAGACCGCTCGGCCATCCTGACACGCTGAGTGCAATGATACAATAATTCTATTTTGACGCTTCTCTCTAACGCAAACGATTGCGTCTTCTATTTGGTTTTACCTGTTTTATTGTTCTGAATAATAGTGTCAGAATATATTCCTGCTACTGTTGCCTTCTGGGAATGCAATACTTCAACCAATAGAAAGTGTCCGTACACATGGTTTAAAGTTTGCAGGGGGAGGAAAGCACATTCTCACGTCAAGTTCAGTTTTGATAAATTCCAACTTTTGCGTGAAAATCATGTAGGCCAACGATTTATAAACGAGGCAAGATGAGGCCACTGGAGACTACGAAGATACAGACCCGTACACTTTTGGTAGTTAGTGAAACACTTTCCCATGACGAATTACTGCCACCTGGTGGTCAAACCGGTGTACTTAACGTGTAAGAATCCGTTCAGACTTGTAAACAGATAAGAGACTCCAACAATTTACAGTATTACAGCTTCTCAATCGCATACAAGCATTTTTTTTGAAACAACGTTGTCAGTTTTCGAAACGGTGTTCACAAGACACAAAACTATGTGACAGTTTGCAAAACAGTACATTTAAAAAAATGTTTTATGTAGCTGCCTTCTCAAAACAAATACATCAATCCAAACCAAATGATACCGGATTTATTCATCAATATCATTATAATCCAGATGCTGGTGTGCTCATAGGTTCGTCAATTTTCCACCGACGCAGAAACGCAATCCACAAAATAAATAAGAAACGGTGAATAAAACGGAGGAACAYAACTGATACGAACCAAGTCTCAAATCACACCGAAAACAAAGCATTAATGTTGGAGATGATGTCTTTAGGAGTAACCCAAAGTTACTTACAAAATAACTCGACTTTCTTCCCTGCAATGTTGTCAAGAACCATGGCGGTTAGACAGTTCCCATGTTTACATATTTCCTTATATTCTACTACTGATAACGCCATTTAACATTTTGTGCAGTCGCCGGAACCAGTGAACTCATTTGTAACATGTTCTCGTCTTATGAAAACAACGTGTTGATATTCTGTGAGCAAAACACTTTTACACTCAACTTTGTGTTCATTGATGACAAATGTATTTAAAGTTTAGCAAAAATGGGTCTAAAATAGGTAACAAAGGCAAGAACATTCTCTGACATTCTGAAAATCTATTTAATCATTTGACCATGGTTGGTTTGCTATAGGTACGTTTAACCGCAGTTAATTTAACCATGGTTGGTTTGCTATAGGTACGTTTAACCGCAGTTCATTTGACCATGGGTTAGTTTGCTATAGGTATTTAACCGCAGTTCATTTGACCATGGTTGGTTTGCTATAGGTAGTTTAACCAGTTAATTTGACCATGGTTGGTTTTGCTATAGGTACATTTAACCACAATTCATTTGACCATGGTTGGTTTGCTATAGGTACATTAAACCACAATTAATTTGACCATGGTTAGTTTGCTATAGGTATGTTGAACCAGTTCATTTGACCATGTTGGTTTGCTATAGGTATGTTTACCAGTTCATTTGACCATGGTTGGTTTGCCTATAGGTGCGTTTAACCAGTTCATTTGACCATGGTTGGTTTGCTATAGGTACGTTTAACCAGTTCATTTGACCATGGTTGGTTTGCTATAGGTACGTTTAACCAGTTCATTTGACCATGGTTGGTTTGCTATAGGTACGTTTAACCACAATTCATTTGACCATGGTTGGTTTCCTATAGGTACGTTTAACCAGTTCATTTGACCATGGTTGGTTTGCTATGGTACGTTTAGCCACAATTCATTTGAACATGGTTGGTTTGCTATAGGTACGTTAACCACAATTCATTTGACATGGTTGGTTTGCTATAGGTACATTTAACCACAATTTCATTTGACCATGGTTAGTTTGCTATATGTCGTTTAACCAGTTAATTTGACCATGGATGGTTTGCTATAGGTTTAACCAGTTAATTTGACCATGGTTGGTTTGCTGTAGGTTTAAACAGTTAATTTGACCATGGTTGGTTTGCTGTAGGTTTAACCAGTTAATTTGACCATGGTTGGGTTTGCTATAGTTTTAACCAGTTAATTTGACCATGGTTGGTTGCTATAGGTTTAACCAGTTCATTTGACCATGGTTGGTTTGCTATAGTTTAACCAGTTCATTGACCATGGTTGGTTTGCTGTAGGTTTAACCAGTTATTTGACCATGGTTGGTTTGCTATAGTTTAACCAGTTCATTTGACCATGGTTGGTTTGCTATAGGTTTAACCAGTTCATTTGACCATGGTTGGTTTGCTGTAGGTTTAACCAGTTAATTTTGACCATGGTTGGTTTGCTATGGTTTAACCATTCATTTGACCATGGTTGGTTTGCTATAGGTTTAACCAGTTCATTTGACCATGGTTGGTTTGCTGTAGGTTTAACCAGTTAATTTGACCATGGTTGGTTTGCCTTATAGGTTTAAACCCAGTCATTTGACCATGGTTGGTTTGCTAATCTACATTATCAGACTGCTTCATCCTCGTTTTTTCATCATTTAATATACAGGTCTGTCTAAATAAAGACACATTAACAGGATATATATATATATTATTGAGAAACACACACACAAAAAAAAGACAAAATACCAAAATCCGATAAGAAATGTAATTTTTTTAATAATAATAACAATAGTAATAATAATAATAGTTATATTAATGGTAATCGGCAGTCCTATTTACGAACACAGTAAAAAAAAAAAAATAGCAAAATACAAAAAAAAAAGAAGAGGGGAAAGTCAAAGGAAGTGACAAGATTCAGCTCTAGACCAGCGATTGTACTTCACAATGTTTACGTCCCAAAAAACACTACCCTATACCCTATACCCACTACTTTAGACCAGAGCCCTAYGGGGAACTGGGCAAAAGTATTACACTATATAGGGGATAGGGTACGGTTTGGGATGCATCAGGGGTAGTAATAGTAGTAGTAGTAGTTTAGGTCCTAGGAGTTATTAAAAGATCATTGGTTCTGCCGTGTGTGCTAACGCTAACAACTCTATCAACAACAACAACTACTRTTAGTTGTGTTTTTAAGTCCAGCATTCCTGAACATCCTGCACGTAGGTCTCATTGCTAACTCGGAGCCAGGCGTTTTATCTGCACGATTGTGTCAACTAACAAGGAACAACTCGGGGGTCCTTGTTATATATATATATATACAGTATATAAGCTATAACCGGAGCCAGAGTGTTTCTTGTTATAGAAGCTCTAGCGGTTATTGAACCCCATATGAATGTATATTGTGCAGGTAAAACTCCGGGTCCTGTTTAATCCCGGATATATGTGTTGTGTTGATCAAACAGTCTCTCAGTTCCATGTAATTCTGTCCCACGGTTGAGTAGAAGTGCAGTTTGAATACATCCATAAATAAGTCTGTGTTCGTTTTTTAGAGATATACAGTATTCTGTGTTTTGTGCCACGAGTATTAGATAGCCATAGAACAAGACAGTGTGGGAGAGAAAGCACAGTACTTTAGCAGTAGCAGGCCTAGTGAGGAATTAGGACATAGATCCCTGGKTGGGAATAGACAGGAAGTTGCTCTGGATAAGAGCGTCTGTTAAATGACCAAAATGTCAAATGTAAACAGACAAACAGATTTCAAACTTTCAAACTTTTTTGTTGTTGTTATAGCTTTGCTCATTTGTAGATAAATATCGTTCTGTTTGACATGACAACAACAAAAAAGATCTGGCAACTAATCCAGAAGAGGTAAACAAAGCAGGATCAATGAGTTCAACAGCTAACTTTAAATAAACAACCAGAAATAAATATAGACTTTTCTGGTTTATTAATAAGAAAGCTAAACTTTAAAATGTGTTTTT
>NW_019944998.1:41918-43401 GCF_002910315.2 Salvelinus sp. IW2-2015
CCTCTAAGAGCTAGTCAGAAGCTAATGCTAACTCCTCTAAGAGCTAGTCAGAAGCTAATGCTAACTCCTCTAAGAGCTAGTCAGAAGCTAATGCTCGTTGGAACTGAAACATTTCAATTAGAAAGTCGTAAGTCTGACATTACTTTGTTCAATTGCTTTTGAATTCGGAAACAATTCTTTAACCAATKAGATTTTAGCTAGCTAGATGASCTAGCTAACATTTATAATGATAAAGTTGACTAGCTTTCTTAATGTTGATAATATTGTCAAACTAGCGGCATTATCCACATTGATACAGTGAGTTAGACGATGTCAAAATGTTTATTTGTTTTTTTAATCTTTTCATTGAAAAGTCGAGAAAGGTCAGTGACGAAACATCACAACTCGTAAACTCGGGGTATCAAAATTACCTCAGACTTTTTCCACTTGGAAGTCCGACTTGGCAGGGTCGTTCAACTATTTAGTTCCCAGTCGGGAACCTCGTATTTCCCAGTTCTGAGGAGCATTTTGAAGGCAGCATGGCACAGTAGTAGGGTCGACATTGGCAGCAGTCCAGAAGGGTATACTACAAAGCATATTTATTGAGTTATCCAGCTTACTGGCCTAAATGTTCTGAAATAACTTCTTACTTTAAAGATAAGCTTGAAATGGGCATTATGGTCTAATTGACTCAAGAACCAAAAACAAAGATCTAAGTTTAGCTTTCTTAATGAAGCAGAAAAATGATGGTTTTCTTGTAATCAACTTCAGCTRGCTAATTCCTTGATCCTGCTAATTCATTGATCCTGYTAATTCATTGATCCTGCTTTGCAGTCAGTAACAGCAGGTGTTTTGTCAAACATTTTCCTTTCAAACATAACTCCAAAGAAAATTCAAGTAAAACAGGAAGTCATATTATTACTATTATGATGTCATATCCTGTCCCATGCGAGGGTCAGGGAGTGAGTAACACTGGATGTCATGTAAACAGAAATAAAAACAATAAAAACAAAAAAAATATTTGTTTAGTTCATTTTTTCCCCCATAGTCAACAAAATYAAGATTTGAACAAATATGTTGGTAGACGTGAATAAAAATGTTATTTTAGAAAAGACAATACGCTATAATTGTGCCTGGACAGTTGCTCTGAGTGCTATCAGCAGYCGATATAGAGCAGAAGAGTATAAGCGCGGTAAAGCTAGCAGGGTTGTACACCATAGAGATGGAAAGAGATCTCATCTTTGTAATTATATCCAAGTCGTGTCCTCTATCTATCTCTATGTAGTATATTACACAGCAGTCTGTAGCCCCTGAAGACAAGGTTTAGGATCACACACCCTATGGGTCCAGGGTGAAAAAACAGTGCACTAAAAAAGGGTACACGGTACGGTAGCATCTGAGATGCAGACAAGGTTTTCGAAGTTACACACAGCCCTTGAGTGTTACAAAACAAACAAACACAGTTTCTAAGTCAGAGAAGCAAAAATATGACCCATCATTCCTG
>NW_019944998.1:43426-50721 GCF_002910315.2 Salvelinus sp. IW2-2015
CAAAGAAGAGTGGCGGTGTGTGAGATAGTTCACCGTGAGGTAGAGCTGAGGGGAGACAGAGAGGAACCTTTTCACGTGTGCTGCAGGTTGAGTTTGACATCACAACTGTGTGGCTGGAGTCACGTCGGAAAATTGAATACTATTGTTAAACATATAGCTTATTTTCAATTAATGAAATAGTATCCATTGGTCTTGAATTCATAATATGTCAATTCAATATTGATGTATTAATTCATAATATACAGAAAACACATATTGAGGCAGCAATTACATGTGTGTGGTGTGTATTGTGTGTGTGTTTCAGTAATTTGTGTTGTGTGGTGTTGTGTGTGTTTAAGAATTCTGAGAATGTGTGTGTCACATGGATGTTGTGATTTGTGTGCGTTTGTTACTTGTCAGTCAGTCAGTCAGTCAGTGCAGTCAGTACAGTCAGTCGGTCAGGTCAGTCAGTCAGTCGTCAGTCAGTCAGTCAGTCAGTCTGTTGTCTGTTCTGTCTGTCTGTCTGTCTGTTGTTCTGTTGTCTGTTGTCTGTCTGTCTAGTCTGTGCTATGTGCAAAGTGTCTAATATTTGGGTGTGATATTTCTAATGTAGTTTGTTGTGTATGTGTCTTTACGTGTCCATGTCTGACCAGTTCTGTGGATGGAGTAAGAAGGATTCTTGAAGGACAGGTCACTCCATCCTGGGGGATAACAACGATACGGCAGCTGATTGAAAGACGAGTTTCTACCCCCGCAACAGCAGTAGTTCTCTTCGGAGGAAACGCTCTGTAACTTCAAGGGAAAAGACAACGAGCAATGAACGAGTAGAGGTAGAGGTGAGTTTTCCTTGTAAAGTCAGGGAAAAAGACAGCATTTCTTGTGAAACTATCAACTTCGAGTGTGAGGCGTTATGTTGTTCTCCCTGTTTCTCTGTGTAGTGTGTTCTGCGCATTTTAATTTGTCTATGTATTGTATGTAACTAAGCTCTTACTCTCTCTCAAGCTCTCTCTCTGTCCTCACATCTATCTGTCGCTGTTCGTTTCTCTCTCGGATAGTACTTCTCGTCCCTCTTGCTCAGTGTCCCTTTCTCTCTTATCTCATCTCCTGTCCTCTCTGTCTTCTCGGTCTCGCGCTGTCCTTCCGTCTCTCGACAGCTTCTCTGCTCTCTCTTGTCTCTCTCTCCTCTCTCTTCTCTTCGTTCTGCTTTTCTCTCCTCTCTCGTCTCTTCTCTCTTTCTCTTCTTCTCTTCTCTTCTCAGTCTTCTTGCATCTCTCTCCGGCTGTCCTCTCTGCCTTCTCTCTTTTCTTCTGTCCGCTAGCGCGCTCATCTCTCTCCTGTCATTCCTTCTTACTCGATCTCGCTCCCTTTTCTTCTCTCCCCTTCTCTTTTCCTGCTATCTCTCTCCCCGAGTCGCTCTGCTCTTCCGTCTCGCTGAATCTTTCTTCCTACTCATTCTCTCTGTCCTTCCTCTTCTCTTTCTTTCTCTTTCTCTCTCTCTGTCCTCCTCTTGCCTGTCGCTCTTTTCTCGCCTTCTGTCGCTGTTCTCGTTCCTGTGTCATCTTCTTTCTCCAGATTTCTCTCCTCTTCTTCTCTTGTCTTAGTCTCAGCCACGGTCATCGGACGCTTGGGTCGAGGAAGGGTGGTGTGGACTGCCGATTGCATCATGTGACAAGAGCTGGATCGTTCTCCTGGTCGCATCATGGACAATCACGAAAGACTGTGATCTAACACCCTCCGTTACCGTATGAACCCCATTCCGACGAGCCTCCACTTCATAACCATCCTGCTTCTAACCCCAGAGCGTAGCAGCGACAGATGGTTGTGGATGACTGGAGGGAACGGGACGTGGGTGGAGGAACAGGTGCGACCGGTGGGCTGCTACGATGACCAGGGAGGGGAGTGACGGGGAGAGGAGAGGAGATGGAGGGGAGGGGAGTGGAGGTGAAGGAATATGGGGTGAAAAAGAGACGGACATTGTTGAGGGACGCATGACGAGTATGCAGTCAGTAGGGCTTCGGATAGCGATAGTCGTGGAGGAGAGGAGGAGGGAGCAGACTCTTAGGAGGAGCAGGGATCAAAGAAGGACGAAGAGGGGTAGAAGAGGAGGAGGGAAAGAAGTGAGAGGAACGAAGGAGAGGTAGAGGGAAGAGAGGGGGAGACTCCAGAGGATTTTACCAAGGGCGAGGGGGGTGCAGGGGAGGTTTACAGGTAGCGACGCTGTGAGCTGATCTTTGGGCGTCTCTCCTCACGGTCACGCGCCGGAGAAGATTTAAGCCGTAGGAGCAGATGGGCCCGGGGGGGTGGCCGGGAAGCAGTGTATCCGTGGAGGCGAGTTGGCGGAGGAAAGGGACATGTGATCGATATATTGGGTGGCGACGGCGAAGATTGGCAACGGGGGAAGAACGAGGTTTCTGAGACTGGAGGAGGGAATGAACACAACAGAAGAGAGGAAGGAGAAGAGAATACGTTCTGTAGGGAGAAGAGGATATGAACACGGCATTAAGTGACAGAGGGATATGAAGACGGGAAATGACAGCTCGGATATAGAAGACGGGATATGAAGGTGCTTGGGACCCAGCATGAAGAGAGGATAGAGAAGACGGACAGTGAAGAACGGGATAGACAGATACGGTCGGACTGAAAGAAGGGAGATGAGAGGATAAGAAGACAGGATGAAGATGGGAAAGACAAACGGATATGACAGAGGTGAGTGAAGAAAGGAATATAACAGAGCGGCTATGAAGACGGGACATGAAGACGGGGTAAGATGACGGGACATGAAGACGGGATTAGACAGAGGGATATGAAAGACGGGATAAGTGAAAGTACGAATAAGACAGGGATACTGAACAGACCGGGATTGACAGATTGGGATTAGGACAGAGACGGGATATGATCAGAGGGAATTGAGGATGGGAGATATGACAGAACGGGATAGTGAGATGACGGGATGAGACGCGGGATAAGAAGAGGGATATGAGTAGACGGGAGTATGACAGAACGGGATATGACAGAGGATAGTGAGAGATGGAATAAGAGAGAAGACGGGCTAAAAAGATGGGTAGAAGAAGGGACAGTGAAGACGGGATTGGAGCCAGACGGGATGGAAGAGCGGGTAAAAAGACGGATAGAGCAGACGGGATGATGAGATGGGATAAGGACATGACGGGATTAAGACAGGGTATTACGAGACCGGGATAAGACAGAGGGATTGAAGAGGGATAGAAGTACGGGATAGTAAGTAGACGGGTATGGAAGACGGGTTGAAGACGGATAGTGAAGAAGGTAATGAAAGACAGTACACGAAATGATGTGAGGTTGTTAGACAAGTTTAAGTAGGGGGTTTTTCGTTATTTGGGAGGGATGAAGGACGTTGTGTGTAAGTCTATTCCTGTACGTCGGGTGTTTCCAAGAGAAGAGGTGAGGGACTAACTGAAATTGTCCAATAAAGAAGCCAGCTCCATAATTTCATTTAGAACGGTTTTTTTTTTCCCATAAAACGATTTTGCACTTATGAATAAACCCGTCGTACATTGCTCTGAAAATGATAGTGTGTTTACTCCGTGAAGGATACAGGTCAGAAATGCTCAGCTGAACTCCTGGTCTATCAGATGGGAAGAGAGGGAACGCCATTACATGGACTATGATTCTTGTTGAAAAAAAAAAAAAAAAAGTTTATTTTTCAACGGGTCTGTCATATCCCGTCTGTCATATCCTGTTTGTCTTGTCCCATCTGTCATGTCCTGTCTGTCTTATCCCGTCTGTCATGTCCCGTCTGTCATGTCCCGTCTGTCTTATCCCGTCTGTCATGTCCCGTCTGTCTTATCCCGTCTGTCATGTCCCGTCTGTCATATCCCGTCTGTCATATGCCGTGTGTCATGTCCCGTCTGTCATATCCCGTCTGTCATATGCCGTGTGTCATATCCTCTTCTCCCTAGAAGGCGTTGATCTCTTCTCTTCCTCTCTTTCTGTTGTTCATCCCTTCCTCAGTCTCAGAAGACGTCGTTGTTCCCTCCGTTGGCATAGTCTTCGCGTCGCACCCAGATGACATCACAGTGGTCCCTCTCGGCCACTCGCTCCACGGAACACTGCTTCCCGGCCACGCCCTCCGCGGCCCATTGCTTCCTGAGGGGGGTAATCTTCGCCGGGGGGGCGGGGGACCGTGAGGGGGGAGGGACGGGGGAGTCAGAGTCTACCTGTAACTCACCCCTTTCACCCCCCTCGTCCTCTTGGAAAATGCCCTGGGAGGTCCTCCTCTCTTCCTCTACCTCTCCGTTCTGTCTCCTCTCATCTTTCTTTCCCTCCTCCTCTTCTACCCCTCTGTCCTGGTCTTTGATCCTCTCCTCTAGAGTTGCTCCCTCCATCCTCTCCTCCAGGAGGCTGGATTCGGCTGACGAAGCCCTGACTGACTTGCAGTACTCGTCATCGTCGCTCAGAATGTCCGTCTCTTTCACCTCCATCCTTCCCTCTATCCCTCCCTCCATCCTCCTCTCCTCCCCCGTCACTCCTCCCTGGTCATCGTAGCAGCCCAGGTCGAACTGTTCCTCCACCCAGCGGTCCGTGTCGCCTCCAGTCACCACCAGCGTCCGCTGCTGAGGCTTCTGGGTAGGAAGCAGGAGGTTATGGGAATGTGGAGGCTGGTGGGAATGGTCATGGGTAGAGTGGGAGGGGTTAGAGTCAGAGTCTTCGTGGTTGTCATGGAGAACGAGGTCGGTGTCAATGATGAATCGGTTCCTAACCAGCTTCCTGCGACCAAGGGTCCGAGACGGGGCTGAGACTAGAGGGAGAGAGAGAGAGAGAGGGAGAGAGATTGGCCAGGCATTAGTAGAAGAAGAACAGAGTGAGTGGGTGGAGGCTTTCCCAGGCCAGGCATTAAGTAGAAGAGAACAGAGTGAGTGGGTGAGAGCTTTTTCCCAGCCAGGCAATTAGTAGAAGAGAACAGAGTGAGTGGGCTGAGAGCTTTTCCCAGGCCAGGCATTAGTGAAGAGAACAGAGTGAGTGGGTGAGAGCTTTCCCAGGCCAGGCATTAGTAGAAAGAGAACAGAGTGAGTGGGTTGAGAGAGCTTTTTCCCAGGCCAGCATTAGTAGAAGAGAACAGAGTGAGTGGGTGAGAGCTTTTCCCAGCGCCAAGTGGTGCATTTAATTATGGTTTAGTGGTTTAGTGTGTGTTATGGGTAGTATTAGGTTTGTGTTACTGGTGTTGGCTGTTGTTATGCTTCTACAAGCGGAGATTTCTCTACAAATGCTAACCCTAAGCATACATGTTGTTTGTAATCGTCTTAGTAATGCTTCCACAATGTGGTATGAAATTATGTGCTATTCTAATGCTCTTCCCTTTTCACCCTCTCTCTTCCATCCTCTCTCCCCTACCTTCCTCCTCCCTCTCTCGCCCTACCTTCTCTCCCTCTCCTCCTTCTCCTCCCTCCTACTTCCTCCTCCTCTCCCCCCTAGTCCTTCCTCCTCTCCTCTCCCCCTATTCCCCCCTCTCTCCATCTCTCTCCCCTACCTTCCTCCTCCTCTCTCTATCTCTCTCCCTACCTTTGTCTCCATCTCTCTCCATCTATATCCCCCTACCTTCCTCCTCCATCTCTCTCCTACCTTCCTCCTCCCTCTCTCTCCCCCTAACTTCCTCCTCCTTCTCCCCTACCCTTCCCTACTCCTCTCCCTCTCTCTCCCCTACCTTCTCCTCCCTCTCTCATATCTCTTCTCCCTACCTTCCTCCTCCTCTCTTCATATCTCTCTCCCTACCTTCTTCCTCCATCTTCTCTCCTCTACTTCCTCCTCCCTCTCTCCTCTCTCCCCCTACCTTCCTCCTCCTCTCTCCATCTCTCTCCCTACCTTCCTCCTCTCTCTCCATCTCTCTCTCCCCTACTATCCTCTCCTCTCCCATCTTCTCCCCCTCCTTCTCTCCCTCTCTCTATCTCTCTCCCCCTCACCTTTGTCTCCATCCTCTCACCATCGTTCCAGTGTTCAAAGACTGGCGGTGGTCTTTGTGTACAGAGAATCGCCCAAGCAGAGGATAAAGCTTGTGAGTGTTTCTTTTACACTGTAAACTCATATACTGCTGGCAGGGGCCTGTCATAGAGGCCTTTCGGAGCCGTTTAGTTTTGAAAGCAGACACAATGGGGTCATCCGCGAGGTGATTGGGTTAATGCTGCTCTTAGTCTCCATTGAAAGTTAAAAGGGTTGAGTGCCCTAATACAAATGCACGTTCGTACGGTCTCCATAAAAGTAGAGGGGAACTGTTTTAATTAGATACAGTATCATACACTACAAAAGGTAGAGGGGAACTGTTTACTTTAGCATACAGGATCATTAACACTACATAAGTAGTAAGGGGACTTTAGATACAGTATCAAGTTACACACAATCACCTTGGCCTTGTAGCAAACTCTTGCTCATAAAGTGTGTGTGTTGTGTGTGTGTGTGTGTGTGTGGTTGTGTGTGGTGTTGTGTGTGGTGTGTGTGTTGTGTGGTGTGTGTGTGTCGTGTGGTGTGTGTGGTGTTGTGTGTCGGTGTTGTGTGTGTGTTTCTCTCGCTCCATCTCTGCTTCCGCGGGTTCATCTCCCCTGTCAGACTACAGACGCTTCCACATGATCTCACAGACGCCAAACAGTTCCGCGCGCCACTCAACAAGTATCGTATTTTTTAGAAAACCCTCCTTACTTTTACTCTGCCTATGATCCTCTCACCTTCTGCTTGCCCTCTCTACACCCCTGACTCACCACCCTCCATTACGACAGTCCTTCACAAGGGTCCTAAAAAGTTGATCGGTTCCGAAAATGTCACCTGGGGCTTCTCACATCCCACCCACGATATCATGAATATATCATTTTATAATGTACAGAACTCGCTCGAACGGACCCGATGACACTGAGACGCTGTTCCCTTGTAGACCTGTCTGATCCGAGTGAGGAAGCAGAGAACACCGAAACTTTAAGCGCTACTTATTATGAACGGAGCTGAACGGCGTGCGAAGAAGGGAGGTTAGAGAGAGGTGCCAGATCTCAGTAGGGCGGGGAATGGCCCGTACTGTGAGTGAGTGACACAGGGAGGGGAGAGAGCGGTGCTATACTGTAGAGAGTGACACAGGGAAGCGGAGGAGAGAGGTGCTTTGCTGAGTAGAGTGACATACAGGGAGGGAGAGAGGATGGGGCTCTACTGTGAGAGAATGAACAGGGAGGTAGAGAGATGGTGCCTTTACTGTGAGTGAGGTGACCAGGGAGAGGAGACCGCAACCACAACAGCCCGACTCGAGCCATAAAGCCCTAATAGTTGCCAGATAGCCTAGGTTATTATCATCCAATGATTAGATT
>NW_019944998.1:54234-55543 GCF_002910315.2 Salvelinus sp. IW2-2015
TTTATTTTTTTTTTTCTTTCTTTTTTTTTCTCTCTCCTTCTCATCTCGCTCCCTTTCTCTCTCCTTCTCTTTCTCTCTCATCCTCTCCCCGAGTACCGCTCTCTCTCTCTCCTGATCTTTCTCTCTCTCTACCTCCTGTCCCTCTCTCCTCTCTCTTTCTTATCTCTCTCCTCTCCTCCTTTCCCCCTCCTTCTCGTCCCTCTCTACTATCTCTCCCCCCTCTCTCTCGCTTTCTCTCTGTACCATTTTTCTCTCCTGGGAAAAGTCCTTGGAGGTTGTAACGTGGTCTATTAATACCTTAAAGTGGCTGAACACTGTAGGGTCTCCAGAAACACTGTGCTACAGTCAATAACCTAGCTGGCCTTGCAAGACAAGAGTATGAGAGTGTATTAACCTTCACAAAATCATTACGATCGTCAACATGGAGAATGTTTGACAGGCGATACAGCCTAAATGTACATCATTTCTTCACTACTTTCAGATATACAATGTGATTTCATTATTTTAAAGGTCTTTTGCAGAGTGTACGTCGTATTTCAGTCTTTTTACGATTATCACGTCGCACTGTGCGACGTTCCCGAATTAAAATCTTGATATAAACCTGGCCAGATTGTACGATTTGCTTCAGTTTTGTGATCACATTCTGCGATTGGCTTGCGAGGCTACTGTACGAGCAGCAAACAGAGAGAGAGAGAGAGAGAGAGAGAGAGGAGGGGGAGGGGGAGGGGGTGAATACAGTTCCGGGTCGACCGCAGAAGTGTATTTGATCTGAGCATGACACCATGTATACATCCTACAGACTGAGTATTCCCTGAGTATTCCCTGAGTATTCCCTGAGTATTCCCTGAGTATTCCTTGAGTATTCCCTGAGTATTCCCCGAGTATTCCCTGAGTATTCCCTGAGTATTCCCTGAGTATTCCTTGAGTAGTCCCTGAGTATTCCCCGCAAATACTTTTACTGTTGCACCTAGAATCTATTTTTTTGTTTGTTGCTATATTATTCAAATGTGATGCAAATGTCACTTTATTAAGAAATATATATTATATATAACAAATCATTGTTAATGTTTACAATTTTTTTTCTTGCAGGTTATTGACACTTTTCTATTTTTACGTGGGGAAACTTTTATTTTGTACAATTTTTCGAAAATTTGGTGACCTGGAAGTACTTTATTTAAAAAAAAAAAATATGTACGCTCATGTGCGAGTGAAAATATGTATCTTCAAAAAAAATGTTTTCACGTACAAACTTTTGTCGGAGCCTGAGACCGGACGTAGTGGTACTGAATCAGCAGACCTAGACCCTGTC
>NW_019944999.1:0-3033 GCF_002910315.2 Salvelinus sp. IW2-2015
TCTAAGAGTGTGGGTCTGGGTTTGTGTTGCATACAACACCCTTGCTGCATCCAAAGTGCTGATTGTGAAAACTGAAATGAATATTGTGAAACACCAGGACATTTCAAGAAGCTGGAGGTTAGCCAGGTAACTTTCACATACAGCATATAGTATAAGAACAAGACAAGAACACAGGGAACCCGTTTTTAAGAAGATCACAATGATGGAATGTTCTCCACTTAGAATCATCAAGCAATTCCAAGGTTCCATTCCGCAGTACTTCACAATCTTGGGAATTCCAAGTATTTGAATACTGCATTCCATTTCTGGATCAGCTACATCATCCACGTGACAGTTAAACACAGCTTTGTGAAATAGGCCCCAAGTACAAAGCACATCCAAAGCTTTGATTTAGCTGTGGACAAGTCTACAAATCATAACCTTTTCAAAGACGTTGATAGCCTGATAGAAGTATCAGTAGCAGAATGTAGATTAGTGATGTAGAGTTAGTAACATAAAGAAAAAGTTAACAACTACCACTAATAACAGGCATTTATWAAGTAAATCTAGAATTTTACGTCTATATTTTATGCATGCATGTGCATGAATGTACCTCCCTGTAGACCAGAGCAATGAGCTAATGCTTCCAGGTCATCAGGTCAATGAGGCAGGAGAGGTGAAGGTGAGAGAGGGACGGTTATGAGCGGTTATGAGAGCCACTGAATAGTTTATTTACCCCGCTCACTGTTGACTGCCATCGATGAGTATTAATGATAGGAGAGGACAAAACAAAACACAAGCAGACGTAAGCAAGAGAAGACATAACTTTTTTTAAAAAGGAGAATAAAAAAAAGTTTGAAAGAGTGAGAGATGTCTATCGGCCTCATTATGGGCGTGATGTTAAAATGAAGGTGTTTCGGGGAGAGTTATAAAGATGTATGATATTTAGTGCGTATTTAGGATATTAGTGGAAAATACTACCGTTAACCTATCAAAACTGAAAATATACAGCAGGGAGAACTGAAGCATAAAGGTGTGTTCTGTGTGTGGGATGAGGTGTGTTAGGAGAAAGTGTGTGTGTGGGATGAGGTTAGATGTTTTGTCCATTTTTTTGCAACGCGGGTCATCATGATTAAATTATCCTTGCTGCTAAACGACTATGTCCGGACGTACACCCTGAAACACTTTGTGTTGCTGGATCTCTCTGTTTAGATTTCAGAACTTCGCCGAATAATAAAAAAACTCCATATGCATTCCATTGCCTAGTGTGGTGACTTTCGACTTAGTAGGTTTTAGTTCATCTCAAAACTACATAAGATCTCCTGACATAACGTTCAGCCACAAACACATGTTGTGTTTGTCTGTGAGGAACCAGATTCACGCCAGTATCAGACGATTATGAATCTGACAGACACACTATATGACCATCTCCTCCAGTCGGACAACCAATACGCAAACTTTATCCAAACATTTTTGTTCTGTTTTAAAAAAAAAAATATATATTTTTGGTTTTTGTTTTGTGTTCTATGTTTTTTTCTTTCTCCGTACTGCGTTGCGTCTGATGATAGAATCGATAATCTCTCTACAGTCTATAACGTTGTGGAGACACACACACCAGCAGAGGCACCGTTAGCTGAACCCGTTCCAATGTGTCAGATTCTGAATTCAAAACTCACATCTACACTCCCATGTTTGTCAGATTTCTGATTCAACACTCACATCTACACTTCCTCATCGCTTGTGACACGCAGTGTTTCTCCTGTATTCAATGCGCAAGACGCTCTTCTAACGCAGCTCTCCCCATTTTGGGTCTTACATCTTCTGATTGCTTCAACACCATTCACTGACTTCGTCAATCATTGTATCGATTGTTATTGTCTAGTATGATTTCCTGACTCTCCGAATCTCTACACTCATAGCTACATCTCACTATGTTTCGTCACGAAGGGTTGATGACAATAGTCACAGAAGGACGTCTACATTCTCACTTACTCTCATTCTCAATATTCGCTAGTGTCAGATCTCGATTCATCAAACAGCTAAGCAAGTCGTTAACACTCATTTCTGATGGCTCTGTTCACATGCAATATATATGTACTAGAAGTCTGCAGACTGACAAACGCGAAGGGTACTACAAAGCGACCGCTACATGAAGGAGGATGTCGTTCAGCAAAAAATTTATGATAATCAAAACGATAAGACGTCTACCAAGAAGGGTCGCGCGTCGTGATTGTGTGTAGAATTCACTGATTTACACATCTCAGGCTGACATCTTAGCTGGCATCGTTCTCTCTCGTTGCGCGACGTCCGCTTGGTGTTACAGAGAATTGATGCGGAATTCTAACACTATACTCACATCTACACTCCTCGTGTATTGTCCGATTCTGATTTCAACTCACATCTACACTCCCATGTTTGTCAGATTCTGATTCAACACTCACATCTACACTCCTCATGGTTTGTCGTATTCTGACATTCAAGCTCACCATCTACACTCTCCTCGTGTTGTCAGGTTACGCACTAAAAGCCTTTCCAATATTTTTCCTCCTAAATTGAAGAGCTGGCCAAAGGCGCACGTTCAAGAGTTTTGGAGAGCAAAAAAGAAAGAAGGGATACTGGTCTGTAGTTGTTGACATCGAGGGATCGAGTGTAGGTTTTTCAGAAGGGGTGCAACTCTCGCTCTCTTGAAGACGGAAGGGACGTAGCCAGCGGTCAAGGATGAGTTGATGGTGAGGTGAGGTAAGGGAGAAGGTCTCGAAATGGTCTGGAGAAGAGAGGAGGGGATAGGGTCAAGCGGGCAGGTTGTTGGGCGGCCGGCCGTCACAAGACGCGAGATTTCATCTGGAGAGAGAGGGGAGAAAGAGGTCAAAGCACAGGGTAGGCAGTGTGAGCAGAACCAGCGTGTCGTTTGACTTAGCAAACGAGGATCGGATGTCGTCGACTTCTTTTCAAAATGGTTGACGAAGTCATCAGCAGAGAGGGAGGAGGGGGAGGAGGGGGAGGAGGATTCAGGAGGGAGGAGAAGGTGGCAAAGAGCTTCCTAGGGTTAGAGGA
>NW_019944999.1:8617-10582 GCF_002910315.2 Salvelinus sp. IW2-2015
ATATCTTCAGAAAGAATGCCCCCTAGCTACAGTAATATCAGATTATCTTCAGAAGAATCCCCCTAGCTACAGTAATACCAGATTATCTTCAGAAGAATGCCCCCTAGCTACCAGTAATATCAGATTATCTTCAGAAGAAGCCCCCTAGCTACAGTAATATTCAGATTATCTTCAGAAGGAATGCCCCCTAGCTACAGTATAATCAGATTATCTTCAGAAGAATGCCCCCCTACAGTAATATCAGATTATCTTCAGAAGGAATGCCCCCAGCTACAGTAATATCAGATTATCTTCAGAAAGAATCCCCCTAGCTACATATATATCAGATTATCTCAGAAGGAATGCCCCCTAGCTACAGTATATCAGATTATCTTCAGAAAGAATGCCCCTAGCTACAGTAATATCAGATTATCTTCAAGAGGAATGCCCCCTAGCTACAGAGAGAGAGATATCTCTCTCTTTTTGACACCAACATGTACAACACGGCAGAGAGAGATAAGACAATGTCATGCTCCGGCATTAGGAAGGAGGTTGGTTTGTAAGTGAAATCTGTGTGTGTTGATCCCTGAAGTTTTAGATTCTCTGAGTAAAGATAGCTCTTGAACCTATTGCTGAGAAGAAAAGGAGAAAAAAGAAGCTCAACATGTTTTCTGCGTAAAGATACTCCAAGTGTGAAACAGCAACCAAGAGAGCGAGACAAGCTCTTGGAACCTACGGCTGAAGGGAAAAATAAAACTACAATTGAACACTCAAAATGTTAAACTACTTATTAAAGCTTGAGGTAGTACATCAATTGGCCATCATGTCTCTTTACTTACTGGATCCTTCATCTGTCACCATCCCCAGACCTTCCGCTTTGTTCTGTCTCTCAAAGGCATTTAAGTCCAGGACACTGTAAAGGGTATGGAGATAAGACACATTGTGAAAGAGAAATAGTACGCTAGGGATAATGAATAAAAATGACATAAACAGTGGTCATAGGACTACGCGGGTCATGTCATCATGTCATTGGGTATAATCAACATGCTTATCAATAARTTACAATATTTTAATTGATCAAAAGTCTATTATCATTCCCAGGCAGTTCCCAGACGAGATCTGTCCTCTGGATTGCTTGGGTAGCGTAGTCACGGTTACCTGCAGGACTGCATGAGGCCTGACAAACTCTTGAAAAAGCCTGCATCTCTTTTCTCTTTCAGATAATCCAGCATTTTCTGCAAAACAATGGAAAGTAAAATTATCATGTTTTCATGCACAGAAACTCTTGGTAAGACGTGATGATTGAACACATCTCTGGTAATGATGTGTAACATACACAGTAATACATCTCTGGTAATGATGTGTAACATACACAGTAAACCACATCATTCCAAGAGATGTATTACTGTGTATGTTACACATCATTACCAGAGATTGTATTACTGTGTATGTTACACATCATTACCAGAGATGTATTACTGTGTATGTTCACATCATTACCAGAGATGTATTACTGTGTATGTTACACATCATTACCAGAGATGTATTACTGTGTATGTTACACATCATTACCAGAGATGTTTACTGTGTATGTTACACATCTATTACCAGAGATGTATTACTGTGTATGTTACACATCATTACCAGGATGTATTACTGTGATTGTTACACATCATTACCAGAGATGTATTACTGTGTATGTTACACATCATTACCAGAGATGTATTACTGTGTATGTTCACATCATTACCAGGATGTATTACTGTGTATGTTACACATCATTACCAGAGATGTATTACTGGTGTATGTTACACATCATTACCAGAGATGTATTCTGTGTATGTTACACATCATTACCAGAGATGTATTACTGTGTATGTTACACATCATTACCAGAGATGTATTACTGTGTATGTTACACATCATTACCAGAGATGTATTACTGTGTATGTTACACATCATTACCAGAGATGTATTACTGTGTAG
>NW_019944999.1:16348-25190 GCF_002910315.2 Salvelinus sp. IW2-2015
TATTACGAGATGTATTACTGTGTATGTTACACATCATTACCAGAGATGTATTACTGTGTATGTTACACATCATTACCGAGAATGTATTACTGTGTATGTACCAATCATTACCGAGATGTATTACTGTGTATGTTACACATCATTACCGAGATGTATTACTGTGTAGTTACACATCATTACCAGAGATGTATTACTGTGTATGTTACACATCATTACCAGAGATGTTTACTGTGTATGTTACACATCATTACCAGAGATGTATTACTGTGTATGTTACACATCATTACCAGAGATGTATTACTGTGTATGTTACACATCATTACCAGAGATGTATTACTGTGTATGTTACACATCATTACCAGAGATGTATTACTGTGTATGTTACACATCATTACCAGAGATGTATTACTGTGTATGTTACACATCATTACCAGAGATGTATTACTGTGTATGTTACACATCATTACCAGAGATGTATTACTGTGTATGTTACACATCATTACCAGAGATGTATTACTGTGTATGTTACACATCATTACCAGAGATGTATTACTGTGTATGTTACACATCATTACCAGAGATGTATTACTGTGTATGTTACACATCATTACCAGAGATGTATTACTGTGTATGTTACACATCATTACCAGAGAATGTATTACTGTGTATGTTACACATCATTACCAGAGATGTATTACTGTGTATGTTACACATCATTACCAGAGATGTTTACTGTGTATGTTACACATCATTACCAGAGATGTATTACTGTGTATGTTACACATCTTACAGAAATGTATTACTGTGTATGTTAAACATCATTACCAGAGATGTATTACTGTGTATGTTACACATCATTACCAGAGATGTATTACTGTGTATGTTACACATCATTACCAGAGATGTATTACTGTGTATGTTACACATCATTACCAGAGATGTATTACTGTGTATGTTACACATCATTACCAGAGATGTATTACTGTGTATGTACACATCATTACCAGAGATGTATTACTGTGTATGTTACACATCATTACCAGAGATGTATTACTGTGTATGTTACACATCATTACCAGAGATGTATTACTGTGTATGTTACGGTAATGATGTGTAACATACACAGTAATACATCTCTGGTAATGTAATGTCGTCTATCTAACCTGCTGGACCAGTACGTTGCCTCCGTTGAGGATGGAGATGCCCAGTTTGAGGGTGCAGGTCACCATGGGACCTAGTCGACCTGGGGGACAAAGAGGAGTAGACTAAGCACCCAAGTTGTTAGCACAGTGCTAACCACAGATAGATGGCTAGAACGAGACTTTGATTATGGTTTGCAAGATCATTCCACTGCATGTATATGGGTTCATGAGTTTGGATRACATATTATCTGGGGGTGAACATGCTGTGCAGTACACAAGGCTCTGAAGTTACACCTGTACTGTAGATAAAGAACATCCTCACCTTTACTGGCGCTGATCATCTGTAGCACCATCTCAGCAGCCCCGCGGGCGTGGAGCCTGGCCTGCTGGTACAGGATCTTCTGTTTCTCCATCTCCTTCTCCTGTGGGCCCAAAGGGGAATGGCAGATCACATAATGATTATACGCAATAAAAGTCAAACTCTCTACAGCAGTCAGCTGTAGTCGCTGTTCATTATAAACCGGTCGCWTAGTTCATTCGTCGATGTCTATAAWCCTGAGGGGTTAAAATACATAATCAAACATAATCTTAGAGAGACATTCACACATTTCACAGGAAAGTGACAACGTCAATGGTCTTACAGCTGCTGAATACAAAAGGACAAAGCTGATGTATAAAAGATACACTAGTGAAAAGTTGAATGGAACACGGCTGTCACAGTGACGATGACATTTCATCCATTGGCCGGTCTTTGTCAGCTGACACCGTAGACATGGGAAGTTATCAGTTGTAGCCAGTGCTGTTGATTAAAATCCTGTCTCATCTCGGTCTCATCATCCACAAGTCAGATATTCATCCAGGCTAAAGGCACAGACTGGGTTCAGACTGGATTCAGACTGTGTTCAGACAGATTTGATTAAAAAGTATCTAAGGCTTTAAGCCTGGGGGTTAGTGATACAAGGACAGACAGGTTGAAACCTCAAATGWCTTCTCTTTCCCCTCTTCCTCTTCTYCCTCCTCTTCATCCTCTGCACAACTCTGAGGAGATAGAGGAGGAACATGTTAGAGCTTGGACAACTGTGCATTAACTGATTATGAACACACTACTTCAGTCGGATTATGAAAGTATGTGTTTACWCAGGCAGYCCAGTTCTGATCTTTTGCCACTAATTGAACTTTTGACCAATCAGATCAGATCTTTTGCCMATAGTTGGGCAAWAGATCAGAACTGGGCTGCCTGTGTAAACGCAGCCAAAGTGTGCTCAAATTCTCAGTTSCGTACCTTTGCCATCATGTCTGCATACGCAATATATAACGGATCTTCTTCCAAGAAACTGGAGAGAATAACATATTATCCAATCATTATCATGACTTGTATCAGGTTTGTAAAGTAACACAAATAAGTTAAGATCACACAATTCTTATGTATTTAAGTAAGATTTGATAAAACACTTGTTCACTAGGTTGATTGATTAATTGATCGATTGAGTGATTGGTTGATTGACTCACTGTTAAAATAAAAGGTTAAAAAAAAATACATTGGTTGATTGCAGTGATGTAAAGTACTTAAGTAGTACTTAAAGTTTTTTAACTTAAGTAGTTTTTTTGGGGTATCTGTACTTTACTAATTATATTTGTAAACTTTTACTTCACTACATTCCTAAAGAAAATGATGTACTTTTTACTCCATACATTTTCCCTGACACCCAAAAGTACTTGCTTCATTTTGAATGATTACTGTAGCAGGACAGACAATTGTCCAATTTGCACACTTATCAAGAGAACATCCCTGCTCATCCCTACTGCCACTGATCTGGTGGACTCACTAAACACAAATGCTATGTTTGTAAATGATGTCTGAGTGTTGGAGTATGACCCTGGCTATCCATAAATAAAATAAAACAAGAAAATTCTGTAGGAATTTTAAATTATTTCAACTTTTACATTAAATTAGTATATTTAAACAACTACATTTACTTTTGATACTTAACTATATTTAAAACCAAATACTTTAAAACTTTTACTGTAGTAGTATTTTACTGGGTGAATGTCACTTTTACTTGAGTCATTTTCTATTTAGGTATCTTTACTTTTACACAAGTATTAGTATTGGATACATTTTCCACCACTGGTTGATTGGTCATTCTCTCCTACCTTCTCTCTGTGAGGGCGTTGTGGCTGAAGTGAAGGATAAGCTGATGAAGAGGGTCTGGCTGAATTTCAACCTCCTCTTCCTCCTCCTCCACAATCTTCATTGGGGTTTCTACACAGACAACCCGCAAGAGACAGGGGTTAGCTCTGTTCCTAACCTGGCCTTCCACTAGAGACTACACCCTGCTGGTTAAATACAGGGGTTAGCTTCTGTTCCTAACCTGGCCTTTCCACTAGAGACTACACCCTGCTGGTAAATACAGGGGTTAGCTCTTGTTCCTAACCTGGCCTTTCCACTAGAGACTACACCCTGCTGGTAAATACAGGGGTTAGCTCTGTTCCAACCTGGCCTTTCCACTAGAGACTACACCCTGCTGGGTAAATACAGGGTTTAGCTCTGTTCCTAACCTGGCCTTTCCACTAGAGACTACACCCTGCTGGGTAAAATACAGGGGTTAGCTCTGTTCCTAACCTGGCCTTTCCACTAGAGACTACACCCTGCTGGGTAAATACAGGGGTTAGCTCTGTTCCTAACCTGGCCTTTCCACTAGAGACTACACCCTGCTGGTAAATACAGGGGTTAGCTCTGTTCCTAACCTGGCCTTCCACTAGAGACTACACCCTGCTGGTTAAATACAGGGGTTAGCTCTGTTCCTAACCTGGCCTTTCCACTAGAGACTACACCTGCTGGGTAAATACAGGGGTTAGCTCTGTTCCTAACCTGGCCTTCCACTAGAGACTACACCCTGCTGGTAAATACAGGGGTTAGCTCTGTTCCTAACCTGGCCTTTCCACTAGAGACTACACCCTGCTGGTTAAATACAGGGGTTAGCTCTGTTCTAACCTGGCCTTTCCACTAGAGACTACACCCTGCTGGTTAAATACAGGGGTTAGCTCTGTTCCTAACCTGGCCTTTCCACAAGAGACTACACCCTGCTGGTTAAATACAGGGGTTAGCTCTGTTCCTAACCTGGCCTTTCCACTAGAGACTACACACCCTGCTGGTTAAATACAGGGTTAGCTCTGTTCCTAACCTGGCCTTTCCACTAGAGACTACACCCTGCTGGGTAAATACAGGGGTTAGCTTCTGTTCCTAACCTGGCCTTTCCACTAGAGACTACACCCTGCTGGGTAAATAACAGGGGTTAGCTCTGTTCCTAACCTGGCCTTTCCACTAGAGACTACACCCTGCTGGTTAAATACAGGGGTTAGCTCTGTTCTGAACCTGGCCTTTCCACTAGAGACTAACACCTCTGCTGGTTAAATACAGGGGTTAGCTCTGTTCCTAAACCTGGCCTTTCCACTAGAGACTACACCCTGCTGGTTAAATACAGGGGTTAGCTCTGTTCCTAACCTGGCCTTTCCACTAGAGACTACACCCTGCTGGTTAAATACAGGGGTTAGCTCTGTTCCTAACCTGGCCTTTCCACTAGAGACTACACCCTGCTGGGTAAATACAGGGGTTAGCTCTGTTCCTAACCTGGCCTTTCCACTAGAGACTACACCTCTGCTGGTTAAATACAGGGGTTAGCTCTGTTCCTAACTTGGCCTTTCCACTAGAGACTACACCCTGCTGGGTAAATACAGGGGTTAGCTCTGTTCCTAACCTGGCCTTTCCACTAGAGACTACACCCTGCTGGGTAAATACAGGGGTTAGCTCTGTTCCTAACCTGGCCTTTCCACTAGAGACTACACCCTGCTGGTTAAATACAGGGGTTAGCTCTGTTCCTAACCTGGCCTTTCCACTAGAGACTACACCTGCTGGTTAAATACAGGGGTTAGCTCTGTTCTAACCTGGCCTTTCCACTAGAGACTACACCCTGCTGGTTAAATACAGGGGTTAGCTCTGTTCCTAACCTGGCCTTTCCACTAGAGACTACACCCTGCTGGTTAAATACAGGGGTTAGCTCTGTTCCTAACTTGGCCTTTCCACTAGAGACTACACCCTGCTGGGTAAATACAGGGGTTAGCTCTGTTCCTAACCTGGCCTTTCCACTAGAGACTACACCCTGCTGGTAAATACAGGGGTTAGCTCTGTTCCTAACCTGGCCTTTCCACTAGAGACTACACCCTGCTGGTTAAAAACAGGGTTAGCTCTGTTCCTAACCTGGCCTTTCCACTAGAGACTACACCCTGCTGGTTAAATACAGGGTTAGCTCTGTTCCTAACCTGGCCTTTCCACTAGAGACTACACCCTGCTGGTAATACAGGGGTTAGCTCTGTTCCTAACCTGGCCTTTCCACTAGAGACTACACCCTGCTGGTAAACCATGTCATTTACTCACCACTCAACATTGATCACATTATTACATTAGTTATTCAGCATAGCTTCAAGCCATTACCTTTTTTGGACGACGTCCACGTTTCTGAACTCTGAGTCAGAGAGGTTGGCTAATGGGTTGGTTAACACTCCATGCATGATCATGCCCATTTAGTCACACTGTTTATGGAACAACCCATGTTTATGGAACAACCCATGCTTATGGAACAACCATGCTGGCATGCTCAGATGAGGGCTGCAGTGGTGGTAGTGACGCAGGATCAGGATTTTACTGATGATTGTATCCATGAGAAGGACAGGATAGGGACACTGTCAAATGAATGAACCAGACTATTGTTCAGTAGGGCACACCGTAGAAAAACTTTTGAAAACAAAACTCTGTTCTAAGTACGGGGAATTCCTCTCCTTTTCACTCAGTTTCAAAATGTTGTCTTCCTACTGAACAAGACCCACCATTGAAAAAGCAGTATCAGTATCTGTGTGTTAGAGATGTCAACGATGAGTATAATGTCAAAATATGTTTGTTACTCCACCAAATATGTACTTCAAGAAATGTCTAAATAAAACTGTACAAGCATCTAACATATGCCTATTTGGCAGCTGAAATGTATTGAGTTGGTGTAGACTTCCGACCGTACGGCAGTCATAAGTGATTTACATTGGAGGTGCGAACAGACATTTTTTTGGTTGCTTTTACATGTAGACCTTTTTTGGAAGCACATACCGGCCATAACGGGAGTAAATGAAGATAGTTACTCAGCGAAACTCATTTTTGGTGAGTAAACGACATTGACATTATAAAGCTTGCAGAGCTGTCTAATGGGAGTTGAGATTCCTGGGAGTTAAAGAGGAGACCCGTCATACATCTCCATCACACACGATACTGGGCCAGCAGACTACTATGGTCCAACAGATGCTGCACTACTAAATGCAGTGTGTGGACAATGATGATGATGATGATGATTGAATGACGTGGTGTTACATCGTGGCCTGCTCTTGTACATTCTTCCCCTTGTCATGTTTATGACATTATGCAGTACTGTATAAATGTGTTTATCTTCCTTACAGCTAGCTTACAACTATATACTTACAAGTGAGATCAATGAATTTTCGATACTTGTCACAATACTGTATGAATCCAGACTGAGATGTGCGCGAGCATGCTAGCCGAACTTCACGTGATCACTTCAACATCAATCACTACAGACTTACAGTTACAGCAGAGACTGTACAACATCTAGTTGGTGGGGTCGACGTCAGACATCAAACACTTAACACCTAACGAGGGCTTTAGCGGCCCCTCTTACCACAGTAGTAGTAGTAGTAGTGGTGAGATAGCCAATGCCGTAGCCTGTTTTTCTAGCCACGTGCTTTGCTGCGGAGACAGAGCCATTGCTGCCACTGAGTCTCCTGAGGTTGAGCCTGTCATGTCTGTCAAGGCTCTGCCGGTAGCGAGCCACAAAGCTAGAGAGAGCGCGGGGGCCTCGGGAACCTCTGGGGGCCCAAGGCGAGGTCCCCAGACCCAGGCGGACCGGGAAGCGATCCCGATCCCGAAGTTTGGCGGCGGGCATCGTGCTCAATAGGCAGTCGGCGGAGAGGGCTGGTAGGGGTGCGGTGCCAACACAGGGCACAGGGGGCAAGGCTGAGGCTAGGGCTGAGGTGGTGGCAGACACCACCGCAATATGCCCAGTACTTACTGCTAGGTCCTGCACTAGCCTCTCCTCAAAGGAGTACTCCTCTGTCTCTATCCATAGTCTCACATAGCCCAACACGAAGAGATTAATAGAACGATGCCTAGGGAAGGAGGGAGGAGAGGAGGAGAGGAGAGGGAGAAGGGGAGTGGAAGATGGGAGAATGAGATTAAGGTGTGTCCAAGTAGATTTTGGAAGAGGGAGGAGTAAGGAGGGAGAGATGTGAGGGTGTAACAGGAAGGAAGAGCATTCCAGGGTGGTGATTGGTCGATATGGGASCTGGCTCTTCTGACTGGTCATCCTTGATGGCTTAATTAGCATACAGAAACTGGCTGAGGATGTGGTTAAAATTATATCTAAAAACACTGAACACTGTATTCAAATATTTTTTTTACTTAATAAATGATACATAAAACWAAAAAAATACATTCATAATGTTACTCAAATAACATGAGACAAAACATTCCATGATTYTAAGACATAATGACAATGATGATCTTTATGTAAACAAGCMAAATGCTTCCTGGATTGCTCATTGATTGAACACTGATTGGTTGTTAGCTGAGGCTGACCAATCAGAATCAACAGTGCAGTAAACTGGAGGTAGGTTGTGGTAGGTGCAGTAGGTAGGTGGTGTTGACTGTTCGGTCAGCCCATAGTCTGGAGGATAAGATGGAGAGGGGAGAGATGAAGCATTCACCTAGCCTGGGTGCCAGTCTGTTTGGCATGACAATTCCACGAGGAGTTGGCAAGAGAACAGCAACAGACTGACACTCAGGCTAGCATTCAGCCTGGACGTCTCACATTACCGTTAGTACGGAGAACAGGTGGTCAAAATTTGATTCAGCGAACGCCTTTTCCAGCCAAACGTACCGATAGCCGTTCAGGAAGTAATTGTTAATTTTGTATCTGAGGAAAAAGGTGTTGTAGGTGGTGTGCAACAGAGAGAAATAACAGAGAGGAAGGACACGGTTAGGGAGGTGGAGAGGGAGATAGAGTGTGGATACACTAGTTACAGCATGYCACCATCTTCACCGAGAGATAACAGAGATACAGGACTGAAACGTCACGTTTGATTTGATGGAGACAATAGCACCATGTATGACGACTGAGGACTTTTTTTCTGGGGATAGTTGTTGTCACAGTTACAAAGTCTCAAACTCATATTCCCTTTTAAAGGTCTGTAAGACGTAAGGTCTGTAAGACAGTAATGTCTGTAAGACGTAATGTCTGTAAGACGTAATGTTGTAAGACGTAATGTCTGTAAGACGTAATGTCTGTAAGACGTAATGTCTGTAAGACGTAATGTCGTGGTAAGACGTAATGTCTGTAAGATGTAATGTTTTGCCTCTAGGTGGAGCAGCTCTGAGGATGAAGAAGTGTGTGTTCCAGAAGCTGCTGTCCAAACAGCGTAAACGCGCCGTTGTGGCCTGCTTCCGTATGGCTCCTCTCTACAACCTCCCCAGGTAAGACCGGCTTCTAGCACACGTACATACTACTCATGACAATTAGAGCTACACTGATGGAAAAACTGGAGGCCTAAATTGTCTCCTGTCAACTAAATGAGATACGTAAAGG